>NW_027117992.1:371421-480566 GCF_038497935.1 Neoaidaea tothii
GGAGTCGCCGCCGGAGGCTCGCCGCGGCCATGCGCCTCTGCGGCTATATGCCCCCACGACCAGCCCCTCCAGCCAGTCCACTGCCGGCGTTCTCCGGCCGCTCACAGGCCAACCCACGAGCGCACCAAATTGGCAATAGGCGTGATCGCCGCGAGCACGACCATGGTCGTACCAAACACCACAAAGCTCAGCGAGCTCAGGGCGCCGGCCCGCGGGTCGGTCGCCAGCAGGTGCGCCGTCGCCACGGCCGACGAATTGATGCCGAGCGTGATGCCGCGCGTCAGAAAGTCGTCCTCGCGGATGCGCAGGACCTTGAGCACGTAGTGGCCGATCAGCACGCCGATGATGCCGCTGAGAATGGCGGTCACCGCCACAAGCGAGGCGGAGCCACCCAGCGACGCCACGGCCGGCATGGCCAGCGCCAGGGTCACGGAGCGGCCCACAAACGCCAGCGAGCGCTCGGGCGAGATGCCGATGGCGTAGCAGATCGGCGGGTACGCAAAGAACGTGACCAGGCCGACCAGGACGTTCGGGATCAGCAGGATGGACCAGTGGCGGCGCAGGTCCGCGCGGTAGCGGAACATGGGCAGCGCCAGCGACACAATGCTCACGTCCAGCACGGACTTGAGCACGTCGCCGGCGCCGGGCTTGTACTGGCGGTAGGCCGCGTCGCCGAAGAGGTGCAGGTACGTCTTGCCGGTCGAGTACTCGTTGAGGCCGTCCTTCAGGGTCTCGCCGTGGGCAACGGACATCACGTAGATGCCCAGGATGGTCAGGCCCGAGCACGTGAAGATCGGGTGCAGCACGCGGCGGACCTTGGCCGGGAACCACAGGCCCAGGAAGAGCATGAGCACGGTGAAGGTCATCTGCGCGATGAGCGAGTAGCCCGTGGTGAAGTACACCGGCAGGCCGACGCAGAAGAAGACGGCCAGGTAGATGATCGTGTCCAGGTACTTGGTCATGCGCGCGGCCCACAGCTCGGCCTGCAGCGAGTACGAGATCTGGAGCTTGGTCTCCTGGGGCCAGACGGTGGGCGGCAGGTCCATGCCCGGCACCGCCTCGGTGGCTGGGGAGATCTGGGGCTTGACCACGACGGACGACGCCGACGAGCCCGACGCGTGGCTCGCCGCGCTCGACCCCGGCTCGTAGCTCGCCAGGCCGCCGAACGAGACGTGGTCGCCGTAGCCCGCGGCCGCGTGCTCGGCCGGGTGCGCCGGCTCGGGCATGTGCAGGACGCTGTCGCCCTCGAGCCCCGGCGCCCGCACGGACGACAGCGAGCTCGACGAGGCCGCCGAGGCCGCCGAGCCCACCGACAGCCGCTTGGCGGCGCCCGCGCCGTCGCCGGCGTCGTCGTCCATGCCCAGGCCCATCTCCGCGCGCTCGCGCTCCGCGTCCATCGGCACCACGAACTCGCTCAGCTCGATGGCCTCGGTCGCCTCCAGGTCGTGCTCGATCTCGTCGTCCTCCGGGCTCGTCGGCAGGTCCTCCTTCACGCCCGACCGCTTGCGCACGCCGAACAGCCGCTGCAGGCCGACGACCGTGTACGACGTGAAGGCCATCGTCGCCACAAAGCCCAGCAGGAACACGGCCGCGATCTTGCCGACCTCCGGCCCCGACACGCCCGGCGACAGCGGCAGCAGCACGAACGACGTCGTGAAGAACGTGTTGATCCACCGCAGCGCGAACCCCAGCGGCACGTCCACCGTGCGGATCACGGCCGCGGTCTTGCGGGTCCCCAGCGTGGCCTCGGACACGAGCAGGAACACAAACAGCAGGATCATGCACACGACCGACGCCGGGAAGTTGATCGTCGTCAGCTCGATCACGCGGTGCACGCCGTACAGGAACAGCAGGACGACGATCGTGCCCGCCGGGACGACCACGAAGTTGTAGGCCAGCCGGCGCAGGTTGCGCTGCGCGGTCTTCGGTCAGCTCCGACAGCGACGCACTCACCAGGAACACGGCCGCGGCAAAGTCCACGAGCGCGGTCCGCGACGGCACCAGGTCGGCGGGCCGCAGGGCCTTGGCCGGCCGGAGCGCGGCCAGGTGCTCGGACAGCGGGTGCAGGCTCGAGAGCATGGTGGGGGCAAGGGCCGACAAGGACCCAGTGGTGGCTAGTTGTTATCGCGGCGCCAATGCTCGGCCGCAGTCTCAGTGCCGCCCCGCAGGACGCCCGGTGGCTAGATATACGTCCGGCGCTCGAGGCGGGCCGCGGTCTGGCGCGGGCGAGTTGGGTGCTGGTCGACGATATGGGTGGTGGCGGCCACGAGATCGGCCACGCGGCGCACCAAACGGGAGCGCGGCCCACGAAAAGGTCCAAATGGGCCACGGCGCGCGCGCGCGGCCGGCGGGCGCGGCCCAAGTAGGCTGCGGCCGGACGATTAGGCTATGGCATGACTATGTACAGCTATTGCACCACCCGCTCCTCCATCCAGCGCACCCAGGGCTCGATTTTGCCGGTCTCGACGGAGCCGGAGAGCGCGGTGACCTCGGACTCGAGGACCTCGAAGCGAAAGGGCGCGCCGGGGGCGCCGGCCCAGAGGGCCGGGGCGTCGTCGTCGTCGGCGGCGGCGCCGAGGGCGGACCGCTCGACGCCGGAGACCGCGCGGGCCTTGGTGCGGGCGATCTTGGTGATCTCGTCCTCGAGCAGCGAGCGCAGGCGCTTGGCCGGCACGGCCGTGAAGAGCTCGGCCTTGTTGGCCGCCACGAGCACGCTGGCGCCGCCGCGGCGGCGCTCGGTGAGCGCCAGGATGTCGTAGAGATACTGCGCGGCGGCGTGCGCGGCCTCGGGCCGGGCCATGGCCGACGCGTCCACGACGAAGACGACGCCGAGGAGGCTCTCGGCCGGCTGGAGGACGTCCACGAGGTCGTAGAGCCGCTGGCGCAGCTTGGGGTGGCCGGCCGTGTCGTGCAGGACGAGGCGCGTGCCGGGCAGGCCGGGCAGCTCGAGCTGCGCGGTCGAGTTGGTCTGCACGGACGTCACCGTGGGCGCCTTGCGGCCGTACCGCAGCTGCCGTCAGCGCCGCGATGGCTGCACTTACCAGCGTGAAGAGCGCGGTCTTGCCCGCGCCCTGCGGGCCCGCAATCAGAAACGTAGGTCCCTTGGACGCCTTGGTCGCGGTCAGGTACTTGGCCACCAGCATGGCCACGGCGGCGGCCACCAGGGCCGCCAGCAGCAGCGTCTGCACGCCCAGCTCGACGGGCAGTCCGGCCATGGCGATGTAGAGAGCAGAGGGCGTGACTGGCGGTTTTGGTGATGCAGGGTAACGAGGCGATGGTACCCGCTCCACGGACCGGGGAGCGGGTCGTAGCGGCCCGCGCGCCGCACCGCGTGCGGCTCGCGAACAGCATGTGACGCAGACGCACCCGGTGACAACCGGCGTCACAGCCGAGCGAGCTACGCGAGCCCGCGCCGTGGCCCTGGCGGGGCCGGGCCGCCGCCGGCGCCCGCCGCCGCGCGCTGGCTACCACTAGGTCGGCGAACTGTGACCGCGCGTCACGCCAGCTATCACGCTCGCGCCCTATAAAGGCCGCGGGCGCACAATGGGCTTGTGCGACGCAATGGACACCATCGGAGCGACCTGCGTGGTCGCGATCTCGTTTTTCTGTGAGTGCGCCGCACGGCGTGCGGCTCGCGCCGCACGCCGCGCGGCTCGGACACGCTGACCGCAGTCCCCCCCGTCGGCGTCGCCCTCGTCTCGGGCTGCTCGCCCGACCTCGTGATCAACGTCGCGCTGACGTGCCTGGGCTGGTTCCCCGGCATCCTGCACGCGCTCTACGTCGAGTCGGTCTTCTTCTCGCGCCAGGCCGCCGTCCAGCGCGGCGACATGCTCAAGATCGAGAAGAAGGCGCCCGGGATCATGTCCCAGCGCGTCCAGACCGGCGGCCTGTCCAAGCGCAAGCCGGACGAGGAGCAGGCCATCGGCGGCACCGGCGCGCCGGCCGCGCCGGCGACCGCGGCCGTGCCGCCGCCCGCCCCGCCGGCCGAGCTCGCACCCGAGCCGGCCGAGACCGAGCCCACGACGCCCGCCGCCGAGGCCACCGCGTTCATGGACGCGCCCGCGCCGGCGTCGCCGCTCAAGGAGGCCGAGCCGGCCGCCGCCAAGCAGTAGCGCGCGCGGGGAGCACGTGAGACGTATTATCGTACATATATACAGGGTCTATTTCTTTCTATTCTGCATCGTCGCCGTCAGCTCGACCAGGGCCGCCTTGGCGTCCGACTCGGGCAGCACGGCCAGCGCGTCGCGCGCCTTGGTGCTGTACTCGAGCGCCAGCTGCTCGGTCTGCTGCACGCCGTCCGACTGCTCGACCAGCTCGCGCGCGCGCTCGGGGTCGCCCGGCTGCGAGAACTTGCGCTTGATCATCGGGCCGAGCTCGGGGTAGCGCTGCCACGCGAACAGCGCGGGCGCGGTCGCCAGCCCGAGCTTCAGGTCCGCCCCGGCCGGCTTGCCCAGGTCCGCCGCCGACACGGTGTAGTCCAGCATGTCGTCCAGCAGCTGGAACGCCAGGCCCAGGTTCCGGCCGTACTCGTACGCGGCCTCGACCACGTTCTCCTCGGCGCCGCCCAGCACGGCCGCCGACCGGCACGACTTGGCGATCAGCGACGCCGTCTTCAGGTACGTCTTCTCGAGGTAGTAGTCGAACGTTTCGGCCGTGGCCGCCTTGGTCTCGTCCGTCGCCGTGTTCTTGAGCTGCATGAACTCGCCCTCGACCAGGTTCGCGATCACGGTCGCCATCAGCTCGACCACCTCCGAGTTGCGCAGCCGCGCCAGCGCCACGGACGCCCGCCCGAGCATGAAGTCGCCGGCCAGGATCGACATCTTGTTGCCGTACTCGACGTTGCTCGACGGGCTGCCCCGCCGCGTCTCGGCGCCGTCGATCACGTCGTCGTGCAGCAGCGACGCCGCGTGGATCATCTCCGTGATCTCCGCCAGCCGCCGCTGCGTCGGCAGGATCCCCAGCGCGTCCGCCTCGTCCGCCTGCCGCTCGAGCTCGCCCATCGCCCCCAGCCCGGCCGCGGCCACCCGCGAGATCGACGTCGACAGCGTCGCGATGATCCGCGACGGGTTGAAGTCCCGCAGGATGTCCAGCGGGCTCAGGCTGTCGTCCACGCCCGCGCGCTCCGACCGCGTCTGCTCCAGCCGCCGCGCGCTCTTGGGCGCAAACGACACCGCCCGCGACATCAGCAGCACCACCAGCGGCCGCAGGCTCTTGCCCCCGCCCCGCACGTAGTACTTGGCCGACGCGTCCAGCGGGCCGCACCCCGACCCCAGCAGCGACCGGATGTTGCCCGTCAGCGCCGCCATTTCCTCGGCCACCACTTTGAGCGGGTCGATCCGGCTCGCCCCGGCCCCGGCGCCCGCGGCCGCCGCGCTCTCACATGCCGCCGCCCGCACCGGCTGCCCGCCGCTTGTCCACCGCCGCCCGGCCCCGCTCACGCCGGCCCGCGCCCGCAATGCCCGCGCCGCCCCGGCTCTGCTTGTTCGGCCCAGCATTCTGTGCCTTGTCTCTGTAGTCGGCCGCGCCTGTCGCGTCCCGCACCTGCACCCTGTCAGCCCTGCTCGTGACGATCGCCGCCGCGAGCCCGCTCACCTGCCGGCCTTTGTCCAAAAAATGCACCGACGTCGCGGTTCTGTTAATTTTTTCAGAGGTTTCGGACAACGACTGACTGATCGGCCATTGGCGGCTCTGCAAAGCCCTAACCCTCTCATCAGCCGTAGGTCCGCGTCGGCGCCGCCCGCCAGTCGCGTCCGACGGCCCAGGCACGGCGGCTGCACCGGCCGCGGCGAGCTGTGGCGGCCCGGGGTCGCGGTGCCTGCGGTGCGTTGCCGTGTCGCGAGCCGTCGTGGTCGCGGCCGTGTCACGGAGCCGCTACGTGCGGCTCGTGCGGCTCGTGCGGCTCACAGCACCTCCCTGCGCCCGGCTCCTGCGGCTGACGCTGCGCCACGGCTGTCTACGCGTCCGCCGGCGTCCGCGCCACGGCGCCACGTAGCGCAGCCTCCGCACGCCTCGACCGGCACAGACGCGGCACAGACCAGAGGCCGGGCTGCCGATCCACCGCGCCAGGCCGCCAGCCAGCGATCCCGGCCGCACACTCGGCTGGCACACTCGGCTGTCGACGGTACTCGCGGCTCGTCCGCTCGCGTGCGGTCTGTATTCGGCTGCGCCTGCGCCGCCAGCCCTATACAGGCACCAGGGCCCGATTTAAGCCCTAACCCCGTCTGCGTGTCTGCCCTGCGGCAGTCGCGCCGCAGATCCGGGCCGCGTGGTTCCCGATCTGCGGACGCGGCGACGCGCGATCGCCGCCGGCCGCCGAGCCAGGCCAGAGCTGCCGCCGTGATCTGCGCCTGGCCTGTGTGCGCCGCACGTCCTGCGGCGCGGCGCGGCTAGTGCCAAGCGCTCCAGCTACGTGCGCGCGACCGGCCCCGCCTCCCGGCCGCTCCGCGCAGCTGCGCCGCGTGAGACATTCTGAAACAGCGTGATACGTTGTGACTGCGGCCGCAGCGTGCGTACGCTCGTCTCGCGGCCGCCGCGTAGTCCACGCCGGCGACCACGCACACCCGCCACGCAGACTCCACGCCGACCCCACGCCCGCAACTCCCGAGACCACGCAGGCGCGGCCCGGATCACGTCGCCGCGCGGGACGTTGCCAGTTGTCACGCACGGCTGCAGCTGGTCACACAGCAGTCACGCCGCCAGCTCGAGTCATGCGCACGCACAGACACGAAAGCTGGCACAACCGCTTGATAGGGTTCGGGCACGCCCGTCTACGGCGATTCTCACATCAATCAATTGCCTGCACTAGTCCCAGGTGCTGCCGCCGGCACCGCCCACGGCCGTCAGCCCGTCCAGCGCGGCCGCCACGCCAGGGCTGGGCGCCGCGGCGGCCTCGGACGCCAGCCGCGAGTGGTTCTCGTTGTCCAGGCGCAGAATGTCCGCGTACGGCTCGTCCGCGAGCGCGTCCAGGCCGTGCTTGGTCGCAATAAACAGCACCTGCGTGTTTTTGTAGCCTGCCGTCAGCGCCGCCGCCCAGACACGTACCCAGATGCTCCGGCGTCAGCGCCGTCCACCGGTGGTTGTTGAACTTGTCCTGCAGCCTGCCTGTCAGTCTCGCCAGGCATGCACTCACGCGCTCGGGTAGTGCGGCGCCGGCATAGCCATGGCCATGCCCGCCGGCGGCTCGTTCAGCGGGTTCTGCGTCAGCCACTTCCACCGCCACACCTACCCGCGCGCTAACCACAAACCGGCCGGCGTGCTCGATCGCAAAGTCGCGCTCCACGGCCGACGGCTGCGCCGGCACCGTGATCTTGTACGACAGCTCGGTCCGCGCGGCGCCCTGCGCCGTCCGCGACAGCACGTACACGCCCTCGCACTGCCGTCAGCGCCGATCCGGTCGCCACTTACAATCGGCCGGGCCGGCGGCAGGTGCCGCTCGCCCAGACTCTTGGTCTCGTAGGTGCTTGCGGCCAGGTGCGCGCGCACCTCAGCCACTGTGGCGGCCGGCTCCTGCACCAGCGCACTGCCGTCAGCCACGCCTCCCGTCCACTTACAGCAGTCGCCCGCCCGCGCCCGCAAACGTCTTGCGCGGCACTAGCAGCAGCCGGCACCGGGCGCCGTGAAGCGCCTCGTCCGTCGGACGCAGAACCACGTACGCGCGCTGGACGTCCGCCATGCCCTGCGCGGTCTCGTGCTCGACCTTCGGCCGGAAAAAGAAGTAGATGAGCCCTTGCTCGATCGTGTCGGTCGCGGCTCCTGCAGGCTGAGCTGCGCCATGGCCTGGCGCAGGCGCGGCCGCCGGCTCGCGCTTGGCCGTGCCGAGACCGCCCGCCACTGTCTCGCTCTTGCCAGCGGCCGCACCCTTCGGAGCCGCCTTGTGCGTGGCCGATCTGGTCGCCGCATCCCCAGACTGGTATTTGTGCGCTCTTGTCTCGACCATTGTGTGCGGGCCCGGTCCCGCCGTTGCCGGGATATATACTCGGCCGTGTGGGCGTCACCTGCCCGCCGATCTACACCGGCCTTCCGGAGACGTCAACCCTAACCAGCGGCCGCGGTGCGGATGCCGTTCGCGTTTTGACACCCCACGACGTCACCGCTTCGCGTCTGAGCCGCACTAGCTGCGGCGCTGCTTAGAAATAACCTCCGCCGGCCGTCCTCACGAACGCCCACACCATGACCAACCCGCTGGCCGACTCGGCCCCTGGCCGGACCCCGCTGCCCAAGGGCTACGTGCTCGACAAGGATGGCAAGCCGTACGTGCGCCCGCGAATCCGCTAACGCCAGGTGCCGCGCCTGCAACACGCTGCTCGATTTCCGCAAGATCAAGGCCGGTGCCGCCGGCGCCGCCGGCGCCGCGGCGGCCACTGGCGCCGCCGCCGTCGCCGCATCCTCTGCCGACGTCGCCGCCATGCCGGACGACTGTCCGCCCGACGTGAACGCCATCGGCCGCGCTACGTGGACGTTCCTGCACTCGGTCGCCGCGCAGTACCCCGATCAGGCCACGCCCGCCCAGCAGGTCGAGATGCTCTCTTTCCTGCGCATCTTCTCGCGCGTCTACCCGTGCTGGCACTGCGCCGAGGACTTCCGCGTCTGGATCTCCAAGACCGAGAACGAGCCCAAGGTCGGCGGCCGCGCCGAGTTCGGCAACTGGCTCTGCGGCGCCCACAACGAGGTCAATGTCAAGCTCGGCAAGCCGGCCTTTGACTGCGCCCTGTGGCAGGAGCGCTGGCGCGACGGCTGGAAAGACGGCCGCTGCGACTGAGCATGTACATATCAATCTCTACTCTAGCACGAGCCGACTGTAGCCGAGGCTCGCGCGGCTGAACATGGGACCGCAGCTCAGCCGCGCCCTTCGCCAAGCCAGCGCTGTGCCTAAGTCCGCGGCCATTTTCTACTCCGCCAGGCTGTGTGGTGGCGCTGCCAGGCCGAATCTGCTAGCAACTGAGCGATGCGTGATCGCTGGGTTGTTCTAGCAAAATCGATAATTAAGCTTTTCTTTGTTCCGTCGGCGAACTTTTCGCCCGACGTTCCGACCCTCGAGCGATTGAGTGCACGATCAGTCACTCTGCACCGCCCAATCTAGCGTGCTTTCATGAGACGTCCGCGGGGCGCGACTATGCCTGCCACGCGGCATTGAGCGGACCGGAACGCTACGTAGTCTGTTCGTACGGCCGCCCTGCGGCTATATCTACGAGTGTTCTCCCACCGATGATCTGCATCAACCTGAACAATGGAGAAGCTGCAGTCACCGCTCAAGTACCGCGCTGCGACGTACAAGACGTACGAGTCGCCGCTCGAGATCACGACCGAGGAGGCGGACGTGTTCGACGACGCGCGCGAGGGCCAGCCTTTGAAGGACGACAGCACAATGCTGATCAAGGTCCACGCGGCGGCGCTCAACCCGGTCGACATACTGCTCAAGGCAGCCACGCCCAAAGTGATCTTTGCGTCCAGGACCAAGGGCTTTGGCCGCGACTACTCCGGCACGGTTGTGCGTGCCGGCGCCCGCGTGACGGCCGAGCTCGGCTTCCGCGCCGGCGATTCTGTCATGGGCATGTACCGGCTGCCGTTCGGCAAAGGCACCGTTGCCGAGTACGTCCATGTCAACCCGTTCAAGCAGACGGCCGTGACCAAGTTCGACCCGGCCCAGCTCTCGTACGAGAAGGCGGCCGCGTGGCCGCTCGCCGGCGGCACCGCGTACACTTGTCTGTTTGACTACGTCAAGATCGACGGCTGGACGCCGGCCGGCGGATCGCACCCCGACCGCGCGATCCTCGTGCTCGGAGGCAGCACAGCTGTCGGCCGCTACATCATCCAGATCGCCAAGAACGTGCTCGGCGTCGGCCGGATCGTGGCCGTGTGCTCGGGCGCGTCCGCGGAGGAGGTCCGCTCGCTCGGCGCCACGCACATCGTCGACTACAAGGCTGTCAAGCCGGGCGAGTCGTACGCGACCGCTGTCAAGGCGCTCGGGTTCAAGTACGACCTGATCACAGACTGCGTCGGTGGCCGCGAGATCCTCAGCTCGGCCGCCGCCGGCACCGACATCCACGACTTTCTCAAGCCCAAGTCCGAGGGCTCGGCGTATGTGACGCTGACCGGCGACGCCAAGCTCAAGTACGCACGCATGCCGCCCGTCCTCGGCGCCATTGTCTGCAAGACGCGCGAGCTGTCCAGCCGGATTGGGCTGCTCTGCTACAAGTACGTCGTGATCATGACCGAGCCGAGCCGCGCGTGGGCCAAGGCGTTTGGCGACTGGATCGCCGAGGGCAAGGTCCTGGTTGAAATCGACTCGGTCCACGACATGGACAAGGTCCAGGACGCTGTCGACCGTCTGGCGTCGAACCAGGCGCGGGGCAAGGTTGTAGTACGCGTCGAGTAGGTAGTGAAATGCAGTCGAGTCACTTTTGTATTAGCCGACGCCACCGGCCCCGCCGCCAGATCTCTGCGACGTACGGAACGCGCGGGACTGCCGAAGTCACTGGGCCCACTGACCCAAAGGTCTGGGCGGCACTTGCCGCAGGAGTCGGGCTCCTGGTGTTGCGCGCACGGGCCCGCTGCTGCAGTGACAGCTGCGTCCCGGTTGCCCAACTGGGGTGCTTGATAGATCCACGGCTCTGGCGCCTCTGCCACGCAACTGCGTCAGCGTTGTCCGTGCGACTGTGACTGCTTTTGCACAAGTGGACTCACGCCGTCTGCGGCGCAGGCCGCCCTGGTGACCGCCCTGGCGGCCGGCCGCCGCAGATCGGCGGCGGCGATCGCTCCGGCGGCGACGTAGATGGCCGCCGCCGGCCGCGTAGCAGTTCTTAAGCGCCGGCCGGCGCCTTGCGGCCGCGTACAGGCGTCCCGGGCCTGTGCCTGTGCCTGGCTGCCGCCTCTGTGGCCGCTCCAGGAGCGTGCTTGATTGGCTCAGAGAGCGCACCGAGTGCTCTGGACCGGCTCTGCGCAGATCGACGGCCTTCACACAGCCCACAGGGCGGCCGGGCGGCAGCAGCCGGGCTCACGGCATCCAGCGCTCTCTACGACACCGTCCCTGGCCGTGTACGCAGCCGGCTGCCCGTCACCGGCCGCGAAAATACGAGATCGACCACGGCAATCTTTTGATGCGCATCCACCTGACACCACTTTAGCCGGCCGATCTGCAGGCAGCAGGCCCCCACCGCAGCCACGCCTGCGGCGCCAGCCTGGCCGACGCGCCTGCCGCCACCGGCGATCGTCTGCCGTGCCGCGCACGCGCCCGCAGCCGCAAGCGGCCGCGTCCGTGGCCGGCCAGGGCGGCCGGGCGGGTTTTGGTGATGTCTCCAGCCACTGTGGCGTCTGGCCACGGGGCAACACAACGCCTGGACAAACCAAAATACAGCCCAAATCCCTTCTTTCACACAACACAGAGAAGAAGGCCAGCAGCGGGTTTTTCGCTTTTTGAGAACCAGGCAGGACCGCATCCATCTACGGCCGCTCACTCCGGAATCCCATCAGAACCTCTCGTGTCATTGGCCGGATCGCAGCTCTCTACAGACATGCCCGCGCTGCCCAACCAGGAGTATTTCCAAAACCAAGGAATGTACCCCCAGCAGGCTTACGACCAAACCGGCAGCAACGGCCAGCCCGCGGGCCAATTTGGTCAGCCGCCGCCCGGAGGCGCGCCCGGAATGCAGCACATGCCTGCCCAGACGTTCTCGCCGATGGGCGCCAGCGCCAGCCCGAGCATGGCTCCGCCGGCCGCGTCGCCGCCGCCCGGCGCGGCCGCCGCCGCGCCGGCCGCGACGCACCGATCGCGCCGGATGTACCCGACCGAGCAATACAACTTCAACGCGCCGGCGCCCGAGCCCGCGGCGCCGGCGGCGCCGGCGGCGGGCGGGATGCCTGCGTACGGCGCTGCCGCCGGCCAGCCGATGAACACGGGCATGTTCACGCCGGCGGGCGTGCCGTCGGTGGTGCCGTCGCAGGCACAGCCGCAGATGGCACAGATGCAGGCGCCGGGTGAGCCTGCGGGGTACCAGCCGCCGGGCGCGCCCGGAATGGACGCGCTGGGGCAGCAGATGGGCCAGATGCACCTGAGCGGACAGAACACCGGCCAGGTGATGCCGCAACGCATGCAGACGGGCGTAAGTAGCGCGCCGGCCGCCGCTGACCGACAGGCTGCGCCCGACGTCCCGGGCATGCCCCTGAACCAGCTCTACAACATCGACCTGCTGCAGCAGATCCCGCCGCCGATCACGGACCTGGACCTGCCGCCGCCGCCGATCATCCTGCCGCCGAAGGTAAGCCTGCTGCGAGCGCGCGCTGACCGCAGTCGTCTGTGACCGGCTCGCCAACGGCCAACTGCCCGCTGCCGTACATGCGCTCGACGCTGAACGCGGTGCCGACGACCAACTCGCTGCTCAAGAAGAGTAAGCTGCCGTTCGCGCTCGTCATCCAGCCGTACGTGTCGCTGCACGACAGCGAGGCGCCCGTCCCGGTCGTGTCGGACTCGATCATCTGCCGGTGCCGGCGGTGCCGCAGTTACATCAACCCGTACGTGACGTTCACGGACCAGGGCCGCAAGTGGCGCTGCAACGTGTGCAACCTCAGCAACGAGGTGCCCTCGGCGTTCGACTGGGACTTCCAGAACCAGCAGCAGCTCGACCGGTGGGCGCGCCCCGAGCTCAACCACGCGGTCGTCGAGTTTGTGGCGCCGCCCGAGTACATGGTGCGGCCGCCGCAGCCGCTGCTGTACATGTTCCTGATCGACTGCAGCGCGACGGCGGTCGCGTCCGGCCTGCTCGCGACGACCGCGCGCACGATCCTCGAGTCGCTCGACCGGATCCCGAACAAGGACAAGCGCACGCGCGTCGGCTTCCTCTGCGTGAACTCGTCGCTGCACTACTTCACCATCCCCGAGCCGCCGCTCGCGCAAGAGCCGGCCATGCTCGTCGTGTCGGACCTGGACGAGCCGTTCCTGCCGGTGCCGCACAACCTGCTTGTGCCGCTGGCCGAGTGCCGCGAGGGCATCGAGGTGCTGCTCAACAAGCTCAGCGACATGTTTGTCAACACGGTCTCGACGTCGAACGCCATGGGCCCGGCGCTCAAGGCCGCACACAAGCTGATCGGCAACATCGGCGGCAAGATCATCTGTCTGATGGCGTCGCTGCCGAACCTCGGCATCGGCAAGCTCGAGCCGCGCGACGACAAGAAGTCGGCCAGCGCCGGCGCCGAGAAGGCGCTGCTGCAGACCCAGAGCTCGTTCTACAAGTCGTTCGCGGTCGACTGCAGCAAGTCGCAGGTCTCGGTCGACATGTTCCTGTTCTCGTCGCAGTACCAGGACGTGGCTTCGCTCAGCAACCTGCCGCGGTACACGTCCGGCCAGACGTACTTCTACCCCGGCTGGAACGCCGGCCGGTCCGAGGACGCCATCAAGTTCGCGCACGAGTTCTCGGAGCACCTCTCGATGGAGATCGCGCTCGAGGCCGTGCTGCGCGTGCGCGCGACCACCGGCCTGCGCATGAACACGTTCTACGGCAACTTCTTCACGCGGTCGTCGGACCTGTGCGCGTTCCCGTCGTTCCCGCGCGACCAGAGCTACTGCGTCGAGGTCGCCATCGACGAGACCGTGACCAAGCCGTTTGTGTCGCTGCAGACGGCCGTGCTGCACTCGACGTGCACGGGCGAGCGCCGCATCCGCGTCATGACGCTCAACATCCCGACCACGTCCAGTCTGGCCGACGTCTACGCGTCCGCGGACCAGGTCGCCATCGCCTCATTCCTCACGCAGCGCGCCGTCGAGCGCGCGCTCTCGCACGGCCTGCAGGACGCCCGCGACCTCGTCGGCGGCCGTCTCGTCGAGATGCTCGTGACGTACAAGAAGGAGCTCATGACGACCAACGTCGGCGCGTCCGCGCCGCTGCAGTTCTGCGCCAACCTGCGGCTGCTGCCGCTGCTCGCGCTCGCGCTCATCAAGCACGTCGGCCTGCGCAAGTCGTCCCAGATCCCGTCCGACCTGCGGTCGGCCGCGCTCGACCTGCTCAGCACCATGCCCGCCCAGTACCTCATGCAGTACCTCCACCCCGACATGTACTGCCTGCACAACATGCCCGACGAGGCCGGCCGGCCCGACAAGGAGTCTGGCGCCCTCGTCATGCCGCCCAAGATGCATCTCTCGGCCCAGCACTTTGAGCGCCACGGCCTGTACCTGATCGACGACGGCCAGACGCTGTTCATCTGGGTCGGCCGCGACGCCGTGCCCCAGCTCACGCTCGACGTCTTTGGCCTGCCCTCGCTGGAGCACGTCAAGACCGGCAAGACGACCCTGCCCGTGCTCGACAACGAGTTCTCCGAGCGCATCAACGCCATCCTCGGCAAGGCCCGCGAAAAGATGGGCTCCATCGTCTGGCCCCACCTCTACGTCGTGCGCGAGGACGGCGACCCTTCGCTCAAGCTCTGGGCCTCGACCGTCCTCATCGAGGACCGCGCCGACCAGGGCCAGTCCTACATGGAGTTCCTCAGCGGCCTGCGCGAGCGTATCAGCTAGGCCGCCCCCAAAACATTGTTTACGCCTGTCCCGTTCACGACCATGCCGCCGGGCCGCCGCCCGGCTCAAATGTCTTAAGCAATAATAGTCATGTCTCATCTGCCCAGCCGCGCGCGCGCCGCGCGGCCGTCAGCGTAGCTTGCCGCCCGCGTGCGCGTCCGCCGCCCGGCCCCCGTCGGGCTAGCCCCGCCCGATGCCGTTTCGCGATCTCTCAAACGGCTGCCGTCGCGCTACGCCTGGCTAGCTCCTTGCCAAATTTCCGGCGCGAATGCTGCCAGCGGCCATCGGCCGCGCCGTGCTTCCACGCCATTCTGCTGCGTACCTGAGACTGCTGCACGTCGACGGCCCCTGTGCACGACCTGTGGATCGCGCCAGCAGCCCTGGCCGCGCAGAACTAGCCGCTTTCGTGCGGTCGGCCCTTTTTTGCCAGGAATGAAGGGCCAAAAAATGAGTACCCCTGTAGAGACGGCACGCCGCGCGCCAGTTATGCTGTGCTTCCACTTGAGGCTATCAAGCGGGCATTTTGGCACAGATTCACAAGAAAAACGTCGACACGACACGAGTACTGCACAAACCGCGGTGTTGTACGGCTGCGCGACAGACGGACGAAAGAACGAGTAGCCAGAAACGGTCAGAGGACGGCGCGCGAGCTGTGGACGAAGCGATCGCGCGATTGGACGCCAGAGTCGTGAGCTAGGCCGCCAGGAGGCCAGATTGGACAGGACAGACCACACGCTGCGAGATCGCCAGGTGTGTTTGAGGACAGTGCCAGAGCCTCAGGGACGTGACCGCTGCGGACGACGGGCCGCAGAGCGTGCAGGAAGGACACTAGCCGGCGAGAGCTGGACAGACGATCGAGCGGACACGCAGGCACAGGCCAGCGAGAGAGGCACCGAGCCTAGAAAGACAAGGTGGGTGCGAAGGCCGCGGGCGTGCAGCGGGCTGGTGCCAGGACTGGCGGCGGCTGGCGATCGGCTGGCGGGCCGATCGGCTGGCGGGCCGATCGGCTGGCGGGCGGATCGCCCGCGACGGCTGCGGCGGCGGCGGCTGCGGCGGCAGTGGCGGCACGGGACAAGGCTGACGGGCAGATGAGCAACCAGCGGACGACTGCGGCGGCGCCGCGCAAGGTGCTGTTCAACGTGTCGGACCAGTATCAGATCCTAGACGTGATTGGCGAGGGCGCGTACGGCGTTGTTTGGTAAGTACGCGAGCCGCACAGCGTGCGGCGGTGGCTGTGGTGCGGGTGGCTGCGACGTGTGGCGGAGCGCCGCACGAGGTGCGGCGCCCAGCCGCGCATCGCGAGCCGCACGAGCCGCACGCCCTGCGGCGCACACTCCGCTGACCCCCAGCTCCGCCCGCCACATCCCCTCCGGCCAGGCCGTCGCGATCAAGAAGATCACGCCGTTCGACCATGCCATGTTCTGCCTGCGCACGCTGCGCGAAATGAAGCTGCTGCGGTACTTCAACCACGAGAACATCATCTCGATCCTCGACATCCAAAAGCCCAAGAACTACGAGTCGTTCACGGAGGTGTACCTGATCCAGGAGCTCATGGAGACAGACATGCACCGTGTGATCCGCACGCAGAACCTCTCGGACGACCACTGCCAGTACTTTATCTACCAGACGCTGCGGGCGCTCAAGGCCATGCACAGCGCCAACGTACTCCACCGGGACCTCAAGCCGTCGAACCTGCTCGTGAACGCCAACTGCGACCTCAAGGTGTGCGACTTCGGGCTGGCGCGGCCGGTCGCGGCCGCCGAGGACAACCAGGGCTTCATGACGGAATACGTGGCCACGCGGTGGTACCGCGCGCCCGAGATCATGCTCACGTTCAAGGAGTACACCAAGGCCATCGACGTGTGGTCGGTCGGGTGTATCCTGGCCGAGATGCTGAGCGGGCAGCCGCTGTTCCCCGGCAAGGACTACCAGCACCAGCTGATGCTCATTCTGGACGTGCTGGGCACGCCGGCGATGGAGGACTACTACGCGATCAAGTCCGGCAAGGCGCGCGAGTACATCCGCAAGCTGCCGTTCAAGAAGCGCGTGCCGATCGCGGCGCGGCTGCCGCCGCAGACGTCGCCGCTGGCCATCGACCTCGTCGAGAAGATGCTGACGTTCAACCCGACGAAGCGCATCAGCGTCGAGGCCGCGCTCGAGCACCCGTACCTGGCGCCGTACCACGACCCCGACGACGAGCCGGACGCGCCGCCGATCCCGGACAGCTTCTTTGATTTTGACCGCAAGAAAGACGAGTTGTCCAAGGAACAACTCAAGGGTGAGTGCACAACGCGCGCACGTGGCCGGCCAGCCAATCCGGCAGGTGCGGGCCTGACCAGTTGCCCGTTTGGGCACGCGCCGCGCACGTGCATACGCCCGCGGCCAGACCCGCGCACGCGCGCGCTCGCCCGGCGAGCGGTCGCGGCCACGGCCGCGCGGCGCGCACGCGGCGGGTTCCGCCGGGCTCTGCCGGCGGACCCCGGCCACCTGTCAGGACGTTTGCCGGCGCCACGCTCCGGACGGAAACCCCTTCGGGCCACGCTGACGTTTAGAACTCATCTTTGAGGAGATCAACCGGGCATAGTCGCCGGCGCCGGCCAATCCCCGGCCGCGCCGTGCCGCATGCCACCGCCGGCTCTTGCCGAGAACCCGAGTGCGCCGTGCGCTGCGCGCGCGCCGAGCCGAGGCGCACGTCGGTCGTCTGCGCTATGTCGTCTGCCGCGCCGCCGTCGCGATCCTTAGACTGAATACACGGCTGCTATCGCCCGCGAAACTCAAGGTCGCCCGTGGCGGGCCAACCGCCGCGCCGCGCGACACACGTGTGCCTGCGCCAACCGGGTCGCCTTTGCTGGGCGTATGCCAAGCCTGTAGCCAAGGGAGACCAGCCCGCAACCGGGGTCTGCCGAGCCTGCGATAGACCCTCGCCGCCGCCATCGTCACGTGATAAGGAACGTGCCTCCTTATCGGGCCTGCGATTGGCCGCTGTCATTCATGCGCGCCTATTTAGAGTTCGACCTAGAACACGCAGCTCACCAATATGGAAGGAGCTAACACAACGTGGCGCACAGTACACACCTTGTTCCGTACCCTTTGTGCGGCTCACCGCCCTGTCGCGCGGTACCCTCTCCACACGGGTTCTTGGTCCTTGGTAAACTTAAACCCGTATGCATCCTGCATAGCCTAAACCTTCTCTTTGTCTACGCGGTGGCGCTTGTCCGCTCTAGGCTTGTCATCGCACGCCCGAATCGCTCGCACGCTCTCACGATGCCCGCGGCCACGCGAAACAACGGGCCCGATGACAACGGGCTAGCCCGACCCGGTTGTCAGCGGCGCCCTACGAGCAAGCCGACACGAGGCGGCAAACGTCAGGACCGGACCGTGGGGTCGTGTGCGCAGTCCCCTGGTTCTATTGGTCCACTCCGCGCCTGACTCTAGAGTTCTTGTTTCTGACCAATCTTGTTTGGCCCTCACGCGCGCGACGCTGCTCCGGCACGGGCATGCGCCCACGGCAGGCTCAGAATGGACGGCTTGTCGCCGGGCAGGCCCAGTCGCTCGCCGTGCCCTGAGCTATAAGAACCCGCCCGCTGCTCGGTTCTTTCTTTCCTCAGCCCTCTCAGCCACCGTCCCCCCCAAAAAGAGCCTCGTGCAGACCCTGTCTGCCCCCGCCTAGACTCACACACATACAATGGCCGCTCCTGCCGTCGGCAAGAAGACCTCGGGCGGAAACGCCGCGTTCCACAACTTCGTGAACGACTTCGCGCACATCGCCGACCCTGTCGAGCGCCGCCGCCTTGCGCTCGAGAAGATCGACAACGCGTCGTTCTCGTGGTACCATGTCCGCGCGATCATCATCGCCGGTATCGGTTTCTTCACCGATGCCTACGACATCTTCGCCATCAACATCGCCGTGACCATGCTCGGCTATGTCTACTTCGCCGACAACAAGTCGAAGCTCCCCACCAACTCGGACACGGCCGTCAAGGTCGCGACCTCGGCCGGCACCGTCATCGGCCAGCTCTTCTTTGGCTACATGGCTGACCGCGTCGGCCGCAAGCGCGTCTACGGCCTCGAGCTCATTGTCATCATGGTTGCTACCCTCGCCCAGGCTCTGTCGGGCCACTCGCAGTCGCTCAACATCATCGGCGTCCTCTGCTTCTGGCGTGTGATCATGGGCATCGGCATCGGCGGTGACTACCCGCTGTCGTCGATCATCACGTCCGAGTTCGCGACCACCAAGTGGCGCGGTGCCATCATGGGCGCCGTCTTCGCCAACCAGGGCTGGGGCCAGCTCGCGGCTGCCCTCGTCGCCCTCGTCGTCACCGCCGGCTTCAAGAGCTCGCTCGAGCCCGCTGCCACCGCCGCCGAGTGCGGCGACGTCTGCCAGGCCGCTGTCGACAAGATGTGGCGTATCCTCATCGGCTTCGGTGCCGTGCCCGCCTGCGTCGCGCTCTACTACCGCCTGACCATCCCCGAGACTCCCCGCTACACCTTCGACGTGTCGTCGGAGCTCAACGACTCGGACACCGACCTCGAGAAGTTCTCGGGCGAGGTCAACTCGGCTGCCAGCGACGTTTCCGACAAGGTCACGGGCGTCATCCGCCAGGCTCCTGAGCTTGTCATGCCCAAGGCCTCGTGGTCCGACTTCTGGTCCCACTTCGGCCAGTGGAAGCACGGCAAGATCCTGATCTCGACCGCCGGTGGCTGGTTCTTCCTCGACGTGGCTTTCTACGGTCTCGGTCTGAACAACTCGACCATCCTCAGCGCCATCGGCTACGCCGGCCAGTCCAACGTCTACACCAACATCTACAACACCTGCGTCGGCAACCTGATCCTGATCTGCGCCGGCTCCATTCCCGGCTACTGGTTTGCCGTTGCCACCCTCGACACCGTCGGCCGCCGTAACCTCCAGCTCGGCGGCTTCGTTGTCCTGACCGTGCTCTTCTGCATCATCGGCTTCGCCTACCACAAGCTCTCCGGCCACGGTCTGCTCGGTCTCTACGTTCTGTGCCAGCTCTTCATGAACTGGGGCCCCAACACCACCACCTTCATCGTCCCCGGCGAGTGCTACCCCACCCGCTACCGTTCGACCGCTCACGGTATCTCGGCCGCCTCGGGCAAGGTCGGTGCCATCATTGCCCAGGTCGCCATCGCTCCCCTCCGTACCAAGGGCTGCCCCGGCGGAACCTGCTGGCTCAACCACGTCATGCAGATCTTTGCGCTGTTCATGCTTCTGGGTTTCGCCGTCTCGATCTTCATGCCCGAGACCAAGCGCCAGACTCTTGAGGACCTTGCTGAGCGTCTGCACGGCGAGCCCAACCCTCGCCGCGTGGCCGACAGCTCGGTCTAAGCGCATTATATAGACTGTTTGTATTCATTGTGTTGTTAATCTGGGTAATATCTAATTCATTTTATGTCTATCAAACATCATGCGCGTCGGCTGCGGCGATGGCCGCGAGCAGGCTGGCGGGGTCGGGCTTGGCGGCAACGGCGGCCGCGCGCACGCCGCGCGCCGCGAGGAACTCGGCGGACGTGGGCCCGATGGCGGCGGCCGGGAGGCGGCGGCCGGCGACGGTGGCCGCGGCGGCGTCGGCGCCGCCGGGCGCGAAGAAGACGACCCACGTGCGCGCCGCACGCGGTGCGGCGCGCTGAGCCGCACCGCCTGCGGCGTCCAGCGCCGCACGCAGTGCGGCGTCAGCCCCCTCCACGCCACGTGACTCGTACACCACCCGCTCGTCGCACTCGACCGCCGCCGCTGCCCGCAGCTTCTGCGGCAGCACGTCCTTGCGCACGCGCCCCGGGAAGAAGATGCACCGCAGCGCGCCCTGCCTGGTCGCGTCCGCGACGATGATGTCGGCGAGCACCGATCCGTTGCCGGCGTCGCCCGCGCCGAGCACGTTGGAGAACCCGACCGAGGCCAGCAGCGCGGCCGTCGCCGGACCGACCGTGTAGGCGGGCATGGCGAGCACGCGTGCGCGCGCGGCCGCCGACGGTGCGCGCGCCAGCACAGCCCCGACCGCCTCCACCGCGCGCTGCGACGTGATCACCAGGCAGTCGTACCGGCTGGACAGGCCGTCGCCGCCGAAAACGAAGTCGTGCAGGCCGTCCTGGTCCACGAACGCGTGCTCGAGCATCGGCACGAACGTGCACCCGTACCCGTGCGCAGCGGCGGCGGCCGCGTACGCGTCCTCGCCCGACCCGGCCACCGGCCCGGGCGTCTTCAGGAAGACGATGTGGTCCATGGCGTTCTGCGGCGCGGCGGTGGCTGCAAGTTGGGACATGCGTTACCCGGCCGCCGTGCGGCTCGACCTTCGACCGTCTTCTCAGCAAGCGAGCCGCGTGGCAACCTGCCCACTGATGTCCGCACCCAGGGTCTTCCCAGCACCCGGCCGGGCCTAACATACAGCGCGATGGCAGACCGAGGCCGCGCGTTCACGTGCATGGCTACGTGCACCTTCAACGGCAAGCGCCGGCGCGAACGACTGCCGACGCCCTCGGGCCCGATCATCACTGAAATCACGGCCGCCGAGGCCGCCGAGCTGCGCGACGCCGGCGTGCCCGAGGTCTCGGGCGTGTGCGACGCCGACGGCGACTGTGCGGACGACAACGGCGCCGGCGCCGGCATCAAGAACCCTGGCCGGGACTGCGCGGGCGCGTCCACGGCCGCCCGCGTGCCCGAGCCGGCGGCAGAACGCGACCGACGCGAACGATCGGCCGAGCGGTCGACCGAGCGGTCCCCCGACCGACCGCCCGACCGACCAGAGCCCGTGCTGGACGACCGCCGCGCGCGCGCTCGGCACAAGCGCCAGCGCAGCTGGCGCGTCTGTCAGCAGGTAGCATAATAGAGCAAATACAGTCACTCTGTCTTCTTCGTCGGCGTGCCCGGGCCATCGCGGGGCGGTAGCGGTGGCGCCTGTGCCGGACGGCCGGCGGGCGGGCTCGCGGGCTGCCGCGGCGGCAGCGGCGGCGGCGGCAGCTTCGCCCGGCCGCCGGGCAGGTCGCTGAAGCCGTCGGCGTGGGCGTCCACGATGGCGCCGCGCAGCATCGCCGTCCGGCTGGTCCAGGTCCGCTGGGTGTCGATCCAGGCGCCAACCTCGACCGGCTCTGGCGGCGGATCGGTGATCTTGGTGACCAGGTACGCTGCTGCGGCCTCGGCAAAGCCGTACATGAGCACGCCTGCGTACGGCACCTTTTTGAACAGCAGGTAGAAGCCCAGACCGAACCCGAAGAGCACGCCCTCACGAGCGCGGTGCCAGTCGTCGCGCTGGGCACGCGAGAAAGGGATCCGCGAGAAGTACGGCCGCAGGAGCTCGCCCATGATGCTGCGGCCGCCCCAGAACGCGGCCAGGAAGAGCGCCATCGCCCGTCGCGAGAGCACAAAGCCCAGCACGAACACCATCAGCGCCGGCACCGAGCCCACGCGCTGCCGGAACGTCACCAGCGACGTCAGCGGCATCACCGCCCGGCCGATCACTGGCACGTCCGCGAGCATGTATGCCGCCAGCGACCACGCCGTCCGCCGCATGTACCTGTGCACAAAGCCGGCCGCCGTGCGGCGCTCGACCGGCTCGGCTGCCGGCCGCAGCCGGTTCGGCTCGTACCGCGACAGCCGCGCGTAGTACCGGTCGGTGGCCGCGGCCGGATGCTTGGCCGCGTACACGCGATCAATGAACGCCAGCGACGTCATAAACATGTCGTCCAGCTCTGGCCGGGCGTACCGCACCAGACCGATCAGGAGCCCCGACAGATCGACCAGCTCGCTGACGGTCGCCAGATCGGGCCCGCGCTCCGGCACGTTGTTGCCGAACGAGATCACGTACCTCACGGCGCCGACGAGCACCAGCACGAACCGGATCAAGACCGTAAGGACCCATTGAATGGCCAGTGACGCGGCCACGGCTGCCGCGGCTTGCCGGTAGTACTTTCCCTTGAAGAGCTCGGGGTTCTGCAGCGCTCGGTACGAGCCGACCACCGTCAGCTGCAGCCCGCGCGCAATTGCCAGTGCCGAGAACCCGTCGGGTGGGCGCGCGATGAACTCGGGCGACGGCATCTTGGGGAAACGGCCGCGCGGCTGCGGACCATAAGCGCTCTTCACGTGACACAGCCGCACGACATGCGGCGCTGCGCTTGACCGCTTGCACCCCGTCTCCGCATGCACAGACCTGGGCGCACCACCGGTGCACAGCAGGATGCTGCGAGGAAGCTGGACATTCTACAGGAGATAAAGAATTGGCACAGACGCTGGGCTCTGAAACCACTGCAGCCCGACTGTCCAAACCAGTCCGGGGTGCACCTGCGACGATCGTTTGACCCCTCAGCTCCGTGTGTTGCAACAGAGAGTTGCACGAGTACTGCGAGCAACTAGCCGCGTGCGGCAACGACGCAGCACTGGCGAGTAGGTGGGTTTAGCGCTGCACGCATGCGCATGAGTACGCATAAATTCGCATAAGTACGCGTCTGAGTGCATTAGAGCGCATTGACTTGCGGACGGATGCCGTGGCTGGTGCAGTATGCGGTCTACGCCGACGGTTCGGAGTACTCCGTTGGTGGCGGTGCTTGGTACGTGTACGTGCCGGCCGATGCTACCTGCCATCAGAATCACCGGGCCGTAGCCGACGGGTGTCGGCGGGCTTCCAGACGACGGGTTGTTGGGGCGAAGTTTTGACCCTCGAGCAGCAAGTGGCCGCCGGTATATAGCCGCTTGGCCATATACCCGCTGGCGCGTAACACAGTTCCGTCAGTGAGCAGATATCGCGGGTGGTCCGATCGTGATCCTAGCCGCCGTTCATGTAGCCGCCGGGTCGTATAGCCGCCGGGTCAGGTAGCCGCCGGGTCGTATAGCCACCGGGCCAGGTAGCCTCCAGATGAGGTACTGCCGGGTCAGGTAGCCGCCGGGTCAGGTAGCCGCCGGGTCGCATAGCCACCGGGTCAGGTAGCCTCCAGATCAACCGCCGGGTCAGGTAGCCGCCGGGTCATGCGGCCGTCGGGTCGGGACTGTTCATGTAGCCGCCGGGTCGTCTCCCGGGTCACGTCTACTATGTTTATGGGTCATGTGTAATGGGTCATGTCCAGCGGGCCATATCCAACGGGCCATGTCCAACGGGTCAGTGGGTCGTACGACAGGTCACATAACCAAGGCCATGTAGCCGCCGCCAGGCGGTCACACACGTGCCGCAATCGCCAGCAAGTCGCGGATCAGCCATTGACAGCGCCTTTTGTGTCACTCGTGCGACCGCCGCACAGTGGCTGGCGCCCGGCCGCACTAGACAGCGCACGGACCATATCACGTGCTCACGCGTCCTCAACCGCGTTTCTCGCCACGTCCGTCGCTCAACGCCTTCGACCATGGCCCGCCCGACGGACGCCCTCCCCGGCGAATCGCCCGAGGCGCGCGAGTACTATCATCCGTACCAGCCGTATGAGATCCAGCGGAAGTTCATGGACGCCGTCTACGACGCCATTGAAGGCCGCAAAATCGGCATCTTTGAGTCGCCCACAGGTATGTCGCCGCGTGCTCCCACTGACCCAGGCACTGGCAAGTCCCTATCACTGATCTGTGGGTCGATGACGTGGCTGCGCACCCACGAGGACGAGACCGACGCCGACGCTGGCGCCGGCGAACCCGAGTGGGTGCGCAAGGCCCACGCCGAGGCCCGTCAGCAGGCCCGAGCCGACCGGCAGCGTGCCCTGGCCGAGCGTGACGAGCGCGCACGCGCCGAGGAGGCCCGTGATGCTGCCCGCGCTCGTGTTGGCACCGTCGTCCGCACTAAACGGAGTGTATGTGAGCTTGCTTCCGCGCTGACCCCAGAAAGTCGCCGACCCCGACGACGAGTTTTTGGTGGCCGACGACGCCGCCAACGCACCCGACGAGCAGGCCGAGCACGCGGCAACAGTTGCTGCCGACGTGCAGGCGCTCCTGCGCCAGCTGGCTGGCGGTGGCGCCGACGACGATCCCGATCTGACCGAGCCCGTCAAGATCTTCTTTGCATCTCGGACGCACTCGCAGCTCAGCCAGTTCTCGCAGCAGCTCAAGCTGGTCAAGTTTCCGACGGCCACCGGTGACCGGGCTACCGCGCGCCAGACGCCTCTCGGTGCCCGACGCCAGCTGTGCGTGCATCCGCGGGTGTCGCGGCTGCGCACGGCCGCCGACGTCAACGACCGCTGCTCCGAGCTGGTCACGGCCGGCGAATGCTCGTTTCACGTGAATCCGCGCGACGCGGCTGACCGCGTGCGTGCACGAGCGTTTCGCGACCGTGCGCTGGTGAGTCTCCTCGCGACTTCGCTGACCACAGGCTGACGTCCGCGATATCGAGGACCTGGCCGAAGTGGGCCGTGCGACCGGCGTCTGTCCATACTACGGCGCCCGCGACACGGTCCCGCCAGCCGAGATCGTGACACTGCCATACCCGCTGCTGCTTCAGCCGGCCGCGCGGCGTGTGCTGGGCATCTCGCTGAAAGACCAGATCGTGATCATCGACGAGGCCCATAACCTGCTCGACACCCTCACCGGCCTATTTTCGATCTCGGTTTCGCTCCAGGACATCTCGCGCTCGCGCCGCGCCGTGGACGTGTATCTGGCCAAGTTCAGCCGCCGACTCAATGGCGGCAACCGTGTGCACGTCGCACAAATCGCCAAACTGCTGGCTGTACTCGAAAACGCCCTGACTACGCTGGACCAACCCTCTGGCGCCGAGCTTGCCCACGCAGACTTGCTCCAGGCCGGCGCGGCAGACACAATTAACGTCTACAAGCTCGAGGCGTACCTGGAGCGCAGCCGGCTGGCCCGAAAGGTCGAGCGGTATGCGGAACATGTGGCCGCTACGCCCGGCGAGTCTGCTGCAGTCGACAAACCGCCGTCCACAGACGATCCCGATGGCATCCCAACACTCTCACGCATCCTGGCGTTCCTGCTCACGCTCATGAACCCGTCGGCCGAGGGCAAGGTCTTCTACGAGCGCACCAAAGAGGGCGAACGGCGGCTGCGGTATATGCTCCTCGACGCGTCTTACCACTTCCGGTCGGTCGTGGAAGATGCCCGGGCAGTGATCCTCGCCGGCGGCACCATGTCCCCGGTCCAGGACTACCTCGACTTTCTGTTTCCGTACGTACCGCACGAGCAGATCTCGCTGTTGTCGTGCGACCACGTCATCCCCCGGGCCAATTTGGACGCGTGGGTGCTCGGCCGCGGCCCGACCGGGCTCGAGTTCTCGTTCACGTTCGACCGCCGGGCGGCAGACGCCCAGATCGACGAGCTTGGCCGTGCTCTGGTCAATCTGGTGGCCGTCGTGCCCAAGGGCGTGGTCGTGTTCTTTCCGAGCTACGCGTACGCGGACATGGTGGCCAAGGTCTGGCAACGAACCGCTCCCGGCGGCGCGTCGCTGTGGGCGCAAATCGAGCGACGCAAGCGCATCTTTGCCGAGCCGCGCACCGGGTCGGTCGACGCCGTGCTGGCTGCGTACGCGGCCGAGGTGGCCGCGTCGCCCGGCGCCCTCCTAATGGCCGTCGTCGGCGGCAAGATGTCCGAGGGCATCAACTTCGCGGATGACCTCGCGCGTGCGGTCGTCATGGTCGGCCTGCCGTTCCCCAACGCGCGCTCGGCCGAGATGGTCGTGCGGCGGCGGTACGTCGAGCAGACCGTGCGCGACCGCGAGCTGGCGGCCGGGGCGGACGCGGCCGCCGCCGCCCGCACGGCCGCCGCCGCCGCCCAGGACAACTACGAGAACCTGTGCATGCGTGCGGTCAACCAGTCGATCGGCCGCGGTATCCGCCACGCCAACGACTACGCCGTGATTGTGTTTGTGGACGTGCGGTACGCGCAGGAGCGCATCCGCGACAAACTGCCGGCCTGGATTCGCTCGCGCATGGCGCCCACGCCACCACTGCCGACGGCAGACGTGCTCCGGTCGGCGCGCGCGTTCTTTGCTGGCCGGTCGGCGCCGGCCGGGTCGGCTGTGTCGCCGGCGTCGGCCAAAGTGGCCGCCCGGCCGGCCCGGCCCCCAGCACTTTCTCCCCGGCCCGTTTCTAATCGCGCCGTGCCTGTCCCCCGAGCCATCGCCCAAGCCCGGCCCTAGCCATCGATCGCCTGACCGTTTTCGCCGACCCATAGCCGAGCCGCGTCTGTCTGCGCCATGTTCTGCCGTCTGCCTCGTGGGACCTTGCGGTCCCCACACTACTTCAGCGGCCTCCACCGGCCACTTTCTGCAGTCTATCGTTTCTCCACCACCGCAACAATGGCCAACGACTACGTTGTTATCATCCCCGACCTCCCGGGCACCGTCGAAAAGCGCGTGTCTGTGCGCACTGAGCACCTGGCCAACGTCAAGTCGCTCGAGAGCCGCGGCATCATGACCATGGGAGGTGAGTCCGTGGCCGAGCCCGCTGACCTAGGCGCCTACCTGGACGACCCCATCGCGTCCGACAAGAACCCGCCGACGTTCAAGGGCTCTGTCATGACCTTCAAGGCCGAGTCCAAGGAGGAGCTTATTGCCATCCTCAAGGAGGACGTCTACACGACCGCCGGCGTGTGGGACTGGGACAACGCCCAGGTCTACGACGTAAGTACGAGGGTGGCCGTGCTGACTCCAGTTTGCCTGCGCCGTTCGCGTGCCGAAATAGAGAGCAGGAATGGGCTTATAGACTGAATTGAAGATAATTGAGAACTGTGGTGGAACGAGAGCAGTGGACGCGGATGCCGGCAGTGGACGAGAGTGGCGTGGGCCGGTCGCGAGGGGCGTGGGTCGGTCGAGAGGACAGACCGATTGTAGCTCGCGGTCCACTGGGTGCACTGTTTGGGCTGTGCGAGCGCCGTCGGCTGTATGTGCTGCCGGCCGACTGTCCACTACGCTGAAACGCTGTCCACTATGGCAGTCTGCCGTCCACTATGGGGCGTGTCCGCTACCTTCCACGTCGGGTCAATGGCTCAGCCAATGCTCGGCAGCGCCTCGGCACAACCCTGCTGGACTGGCCAATGGCTCTGTGGCACCCAGGCCTCTGGGTCGGGTCTACGCAGGTGGACGTACTGTTACACGAGGCATGCGCTGTGCCACGGCGCCACGAGTCTGTCTGTCTCTCTCCGATCGCCAGATACCCCGACGTGGCCGCCGCCGGAGGCACGGATTCACGGACGGATGAGTCCCCGGCGGCGGCTCTGTAGAGGCCGGTCGGCTCTGGCAGTGCGTCTGGCAGGCGTCGCGAGGTGTAGGTGGCAGAGCACGGCGCGTGCCCCCCACGAGCTGCACCGCCACAGGCCCGAGTGCCCAACAGACCGGTAGATCATGCGCTGCACGGCGGCTGGCCCCGGTCCTGAGAGAGCAGTCACACGGCTCGCAGGTAGACACATCACCGCCGGCAGATCGTGCAAGGTCGCTGTCGTGATGTCCGGCGGTGTTGGGTCGCGGAGTGTCGTTCACTCGCCGGGTCGTGCGGCAAAGTCCGGCCGAGACACAAAACGGTGACGGGATTCGCCAGCTCCCGACACGACCACGCGAGACTCGGACGACACCAACGCACGCAGGCCACGGCGAGTGAATCGACATGCTCGCGGTATTTGGACGACGGCTGGCGGCTGCGGCCCCCGGCCGGCTAGGCCAGTGCACGACCGGGCGGCGGATGGCCTTGGGCGCACGCAGCGGCCCGCGGCGACGGTTCGGCAGCGGCCCGCGGCCGCGGGGGATGCCCGGCCGCGGCGCGCTCGCGCTCGCGGTCTTCTCTGGGCTGTCACTGACTGGCGGCGCGTCCTACTTCTACGTGGACGTGCAGGACATGTTTTCGCACGCGGTCACGGTGTCGGAGCGAAGCTCGCGGATCGTGGTCGCGGCGGCGCAGTGCTTCGACGACTACCGGACGACGCTCAACAAGACGTACGTGAACGCGGCCGAGCAGCAGACGGCGCTGTCGGCGTGCCACCAGCGATGCGCGGACCGCACGTACAAGGTACTGTCGGCCAACGCGGGCGTGTACATCAAGCTCGGCCAGCACCTGAGCGCGCTGCAGTACCTGCTGCCGCCCGAGTGGACCGAGACGTTTGTGCCGCTGCAGGACCAGTGCCCGGTGTCGTCGCTCGAGAGCATCCGGCAAATGGTGCAGGACGACATGGGCCAGAGCCTGGACGAGCTCTTTTCGGAGTTCGAGCCCGAGCCGTTGGGGACTGCGTCGCTGGCGCAGGTGCACCGGGCGGTGCTGCGCGCGACAGGCGAGACGGTGGCGGTCAAGCTGCAGCACCCGTCGCTCGCCGAGTACATCCCGCTGGACGTCAAGCTCACCGGGCTCGTGTTCAAGGCCATGGACCGGTTCTTCCCCGAGTACCCGATGACGTGGCTGTACGAGGAGCTCGACTCGTCGATCTTTGTCGAGCTGGACTTCCGCAACGAGGCGCGCAACGCCGAGCGCACGGCGGCCTACTTCCGCGACATGAAGGGCACGACCGCGCTGCGCGTGCCGCGCGTCATGTGGGCGGAGCCGCGGATCCTGGTCATGGAGTACATCGCCGGCGCGCGGCCAGACGACGTCGCGTTCCTGGACCGCCACGGCATCTCGCGCAACCAGGTCTCGGTGTGCCTGTCGCACATCTTCAACACCATGATCTTCGCGCCCGGCGGCTACATCCACTGCGACCCGCACGGCGGCAACCTGGCGATCCGCGCGGTCCCGCGCGCCGAGCGCGGCCCGTGGTGGCGCCGCGGCCACAACTTTGAGATCGTGCTCTACGACCACGGCCTGTACCGCGAGGTGCCGACCGCGCTGCGGCGCGACTACGCCAAGTTCTGGCTGGCCGTGGTCGACGGCGACCTGGCGGGCATGCGCGCGCACGCGCGCGCGTTTGGCGGCATCACGGAGGCGCAGTTCCCGCTCTTTGCGAGCGCCATCACCGGCCGCAACTGGAGCGACGTCGAGCGCGACCCGGCCGTGCTGCGCCAGCGCCGCTCGCCAGACGAGATGAAGCGCATGTCGGCGGCGCTCAAAGACGGGCTCGTGCCGGGGCTCATGCAGATGCTGGCCGGCCTGCCGCGCGTGGTGCTGCTGCTGCTCAAGACAAACGACCTCACCCGCGCGCTCGACGAGGGCCTGCACACGACACTGGGGCCCGAGCGCACATTCCTGATCATGGCCCGCTACTGCGCCCTGACCGTCTACGACGAGGACCGCGAGCGCGCGGCCGCGCTGCCGGCGTGGCACCCGCGGCGCGCGGTCGCCGAGCTGGCCGCGGCCGCCCGCTACGGCCGCGAGCGCGCCCGCATCGGCTTCGCCGACTGGCTGTTTTGGTTCCAGGGCCTGTTGACTATCTGACGCACGCGCTAATTTTTGCGGGCCCGTCCGCCGCCCACGATCTTGCCGTAGCCCTTGTTTTTCTTGTCGGCGGCCACGCGCAGCGGCCGCACGATGCCGTCGCCGGCAGAGCCGAGCCCGGACCCCGGCGTCCAGCCGTACTTGGTCATGAGCCGCTCGGCGAATGTCTGCTTGGACACGGCCTGGGCGGACGGCGCGGCCTCGGCCTCGGTTTCGGCCGACGCCAGCTCGGCCTCGATCTCGGCCGCGGGCACGTCGTAGAGCACGGCCTGGCGGGAGATGGTGGCCGCGTCGACGGGGCCGTCGGCCGGTGGCTCGGCCGGTGGCGCGGCCGGTGGCGCAGGTTCGTGCGGCTCGTGCGGCTCGTGCGGCTCAGCCGGCTCCGCCAGCTCCGTCGGCGGCGCAAACCGCAGCGGCCGCGGCGACGCCGACCGCGACAGCGGCGACCGCGATCCCGCCGATCCCGCCGACGTCGGCCCGCCCGCCTTGAGCTCCAGCAAGTATTGTCGCCAGTCCTCGTCCTCCACAAACGCCTCGTCGCTGGCCTTGAACTCCTCGTAGTTGTTTGGCCGCGCCGGATCGTAGTCGTCGTCCCAGTCCAGCACCGTCGGCTGCTCGCGCTGCTTCCGACGCTTGCGCACGCGCGGCGCCGGCGCCTCTTCCTCGTCCTCGGCCGTCAGCGCCTCCACCGTAGCCTTGTCCTGGACCACCGGCGCCGGCGCGCGCGCGGCCGGCCGCGCCCGCACCGGCCCGGCCATGGCCACCACGCCCGCCAGCGGTTTCTTCGGCGCCGGCGCCGGCTGTCGTCGCGGCAGTGGCTGGAACTGAAGTGCTGGCGTCAGATCGGCCCCGTGTCCACGTACCTGCGGCCAGCAGCCGCTGCTGTGTCTCCTCCGCGGTCTCCGCGCGCTCCTCCGGCGGCGCCGGCCCGGCCGCCGGCGCCGTCGTCGCCGCCGTCGCCGTCGCCGCGCCGTCCAGGCTCGCGTACAGCCCGGCCAGGCCGTCGGCCTGGTCGGTGCCGGGCGGCGGCACCGACCCGTACAGCGACATCACTCGTCTTGTCCGGCTCGTCAGGCCGCGCTCGTGCCGGTCCCGGTGCGCGCTCAATCGATCGGATTCGCGGGCGCGGTCGATGGCTGATGCGGTGTCGCGGCCGTCGGCTGGCGTCAAAACTCGCGATCCTAACCTCCAAATCCGCGCGATCACGACGACGGACGCCCTGGCCGACCCCAAGCGACTCCATCCACCGTCGACGCCGTCGTGGCCGGCTTTGGACAATCCACGGCACAATGACCACAGGCTCCAGCGGCAGGGCGGCCGCCCTGCCGTCCTTCGTCGACTTCTTCCGGCTGTGTCTGCGCCGCAGGCTATCAAGCGCCCAGGTACGGCTCTGCCGGCGATTGCTCACGTCCAGTTCACCCAGCTCGTCCAGCAGTACGTCAAACACGCCGGCGACGTTGACTCGCGGCTGCTGGCAAGTAGGTGCGCCGCGATGGCCCGCGCTGACCGCAGGATCGCTGCTGGAGCCGCCCGTGACGTGCGGCATCGACGAGCTCTTCCGGCAGTACCTGGTCGACATCGTGCTGCTGCCGGGCTCGCCGCTGCACCTGGCAGACGTGCTGGCCGAGCTGCAGACGTCGGCCGCGCCCGAGCTCGAGATCTGGGTGCTCGAGGCGCTGGTGCCGGTGGCGAAGGTCGTGAGCGCCGGGCCGGAGGCCGAGGCCGCGCGCCTGACGGCCGAGCTGGCCGCGTACATGGACCGCGTGGCGGCCGCGGGCGCGGCGCACGAGCCGGACGCGGCCGAGGCCCGCCGCGACGTGCTGGCGCGGTTCGTGGGCGCCGTGGTCGAGCACCCGGCGGTCGCGCACACGCTGAGCGAGGGCGGCGCGCCGGCGGCGGCGTTCAAGCGGCGCCTGGCCGCGTTCGTGGACTTCCTGGCGGTGACCAACCCGGGCCTGGCCGCGCGGCTGGACCCGCTGACGGAGCGCCCGGACGCGGACGCCGCCGCGGCCGCGCCCGCCACCGCCGCGGGCGTGCTGGGCATCATCGGCTTCGGCCAGAACTCGCGCGCCGGCCGGCTGATCTGGCTCGAGGACCTGATGGACCGGCGGCCGCAGGTGGCGTCGCGCCGGTTCACGCACTACGTGCGGCTGGCGTGCGAGCACGAGGCCGCCGCCGTGGTCATCGCCGACCTCGTCACCACCGCGTTCGACTGCCTGGCCATGGCGCTCATGAAGCAGAACAAGCCCAAGGCCGCGCTGTGGAAGACGTTCGTGGTCAACAAGCTGCCGCTCGTCTTCCGCGACCTGCTGCCGGCGATCGCGCCGGCCACGTACGAGTTTGCGCTGCGCCGGCCGCTGCTGTCGGTGGACGACGCGGTGCTGGCGCTGGTGAACGGCGACGACGGCCAGAACGACATCGACATGATGTTCTCGTCGCTCCAGACGACGCCCGCCGACATCCGCCAGAGCTTCCTGCACTCGCTGGCCGCGGTCGGCCTGCTGGACGCCGGCGCCGTCGACCGCGTGCTCGGCGGCGCCGGCGCGGTCGAGCTGCCGCCGCCGGAGGAGCCCTTCGACGTCGCCGCGGCCGTGGCCGCGCTCGCCGACGACCCCGAGCCCGAGGCCGCGCTCGCCGCCTTCGTCGCGGCCCTCGAGACCGCGTCCTGCGCCACGCAGGCCCTCCGCGCCGACGCCGTCGTCCAGCTCGTCCAGACGTGGGCCGCCCAGCGCGACACGTTCAAGCTGCGCTTCCTCTGCCAGGCGCTCGCGCTCAACACCGCCGTCCTGGACGCGCTCCTGCTCTACCACGAGCCGCACGAGTACCTCGAGCCCCTCGCCCGCTGCCTCGACGGCTGGAACTACGACGACGAGGAGAACTTCCAGGACAGCTACACCGACTTTGGCCTCGTCCTCCTGCTCGTGCTGTCCTTTGTCCTGCACTTCTCGCTCGACCCCGCCGACCTCGGCGACCTCGGCCCCGACTCGTTCTGCCTGCGCTTCGTCGCCTCGTCGTCGGCCGCGCTCACGGTCGAGTCGCTCGAGCAGGACATCTCGGACCTCCTCGGCGGCTGGATCATGGCGCTCTACGACTCCAACGGCATCTCGGACGAGCTCATGCGCTCGTGCTCGCCCAAGGACTACTTCCTGCTCGTGCCCACGCTCTTCCAGCAGTCCGTCCACGCCTGCGCTCGCAACGTGCTCGACCTCGACACCCTCAAGGGCGGCCTCGAGTACTTTCTCCAGCCGTTCCTGCTGCCGTCGCTCGTGGGCGCTCTGCACTGGATCACCAACCACATGTGGGTCCAGCGCGACCTGGCCGTGCCGCTGCAGATCCTGCAGGCGTTCCTGCTGCCGCCGGCGCTGTCGGACGAGGCCCAGGCCGTGCACCGCATCGTGCTCAACCTGTGCGCGCTGCCGGTCTACAACTGCATCCAGGACGTGCTCAAGGACCAGCCGGCCGCGGTCGACGCGGTCAACGTGGGCGGCATGCTCGAGCTGCTGACGCCGCACCTGGCGTTCCGCCCGATGATCCGCATCGACGAGCTGCACCGGTCGGCCGCCCTGCGCCCGTTCATCCGCCGCCAGATCGCGTCCCTGGCCGGCTGGGCCCAGGTGCTGGACCAGGGCCAGAACATGAACCCGCCGATCTACCACGCGGCGCTGATGCCGCTGGCCGTGCGCGTGTTTGGTGTCAAGTCGATGCTGCAGCTGCTCGTGCGCCAGATCGTGGGCGAGTCTACGTCGGCCATGCGCGACTACACCATGAACATTGTGGTCTCGCTGGTCCTGGTCGTGGTGTGCCCGAACCGCCTGTCGCTGCTGTGGGCGCTGAAGCAGCTGGACACGTCCGACAAGCGCCAGTTCACTGACATGGAGCGCGAGGTGATCGACAAGATCAAGGCCAAGGTCGAGACCGTGTCTGTGGCGGAGCTGACGGGGCGGCCGGACGGGGCCGCAGGCGAGGGCGAGGGCGAGGGCGAGGGCGAGGGCGTGGCCGACGTCGAGATGGCCTTGGAGCCGGCCGAGCCGGCCGAGCAGCCGGCCGAGCCGGCGGCCGAGGGCGCGGCCGAGCCGACGGCAGCTGCCGAGCCCGCGGCGTCCGCCAACGCGTCCGCCAGCTCGTCCGCCAGCGCGTCCGCCAAGCCCTCCGCCGAGCCCGACGCCTCCGCCGACGCCTCCGCCGACCTCCACGCCGACTCCGACCTCCCCACCGACGTCGACATGCCCGCCGAGGTCGACATGACCGCCGCCGTCGACGTGTCCGCCGGCGCCGACCTCAGCGCCGACCTCGCAGCCGACCTCGGCGCCGATCTCGGCGCCGACCTGGCCGCCGACCTTGGCACCGACGCCCTCGACGCCTCCCTCGACGCCTCCCTCGGCTCCGACGGCGGCCTCGACGTCGACATGGCCGCTCTCGGCGTCCCCAACGACCCCTCCGCCCCTCAAAACGACCTTGACGCCGCCCTCGGCGACGACCTCGGCCTCGACGACGTCGGCGACGTCGGCGACTACGATCTCGGCGCCGATCTCGACCTCGACCCCTCGCTGTCGACCGACTTTATGGACCTTTCATGATCAGCGTCCCGTACGATATGTACAACATGTATTCTAGAAAACGACCTTGTTTTGATGCCTAGATCACGCGCGCCAGCCATTGCGCGACCGCCCCGTCCGCCAGCACGCTCTGCGCCAGCTCGGCCCCGACGTACTTGCGCCCGATCAGCTGCCCGGCCGCGGCCGCAACCGCCGCCACGCTTGTCTCCACCTCAGCCACCTTGCCGCCGGAGACCTTGAACTTGGCGTAGCCCATCTCCGACTCGATCGTGTGCGTAAACGACGGCGACGAGCCGAACGACCAGTCCCAGCTCCGCAGCTCGGCCACGCGCGGCTCGATCTTGGCGGCCTCGTCGGGCGTCAGCGACTGCTCGTCCACGAGCCGCGCGGCGCCGGGCGAGGCTGCGTACAGCTCCTGGAACCGTGCCGAGACCCGGCCGATGAAATCGGCGCCGTCCAGCTCCAGGTTGGCCACCGGCGACCGCACGCTCAAGACGCCGGCGCCGTCGACGTGGCCCATGCCGTCGCTGTCGTCGCGCTTGAGCATCGCCGACAGGTCCGCGAGCTTGCTGTTGAGGAGCATGGTTCCGTGGTGGTACGATTTGCCGCGCTGCAGCTTGTACGCGGAGCCAGACACCTTGCGGCCCGCGCCGTCCACGATGTCGTGACGCGCGTTGACCGAGACCGACGTGCGTGTGCCGGCCGGCCGCGACGGGGCCGCCAGGAGCGGATTGATTGCGTCGCAGATCATTTGCGCGTGCTCGTCGCGGTCGAAACACTCGCTGGGCATCATCACCGAGTAGTTGACGTTGCCGAGATCGTGGAACACCGTGCCGCCGCCGGACTTGCGCCGGATGAGCGGGATGCCGTGCCGCCGGAGGCCGTCCACGTTGGTCTCGCGCCACGGGTTCTGGTTGCGCCCGATGACGACGCACGGCCGGTTGATGTAGAACAGCATCTGCTTGCGCAGCACACGCTGACCGGCCTCGTCGCGCGACGGCGAGTACGCCTGGAAGAGGTAGTCTTCGAGCGCGAGGTTGAAATGGGGATCTGTCGACTGCGAGACGACGACGGCGGTCTCGAAGGCTGGCCGGGCCGGCGTCGAGAAAAAGCGCGCGGGCGGCCGCAGCCGCGGGGAGCGGGCGCCAAACGCGCCCGCGAGGCGGGCAGATGCACGGCGCACGGCCGCTGCCAGCGCGGCCGGTCCGACGACGACGGCGGCGGTCATGATGTGGTGGTCGGTAGAGTGCGGTCGTGGAGAGGTGCGCCGCACGGCATGCGGCGGTGCCTGGCACGTGCGCGCCGCACGGCGTGCGGCGCGGGCGGCCACTGCGAGCCGCACGGCGTGCGGCTCGGGCCGCGCTCCCGCCCGCGGCGACCCGCCGGAGTCGCCGCCGGGCGCCCCTCGGCGCGCTCCTGCGCCGGGCACCGCCCCCAGCGCCGCCACAGCCGGCAATTCAACTAATGATTCGGCAGCTAATAGTACAATCTTGATCTATGCCCAACGCGCAGCCGAGCCAGGACAAAGGCCAGCGCCCAAGACGACGGCGCGTCGTCGGCCTGCGTTGATTTACAAAACTGAGTGTCTGGGCGGTTATCTCTTCTTGACCGGGCGGCCCTTGACCTGGCTGTTAGCGTACGCTGCGGCGGGAGCGTACCTCATCATCGGCCGTGGGATGCAGTCGGATTACGTTCGGGTACTGTGGGTTGTTCATCTGGTGGCCCTGGCGTCAGCTTGCGCGGGCGCGCACGTACCTTGCTCCAGTCGTACGAGAGCGCGTAGGCGAAAATGGAGCCCGTGCGGTTGAAGGCCGCCGAGGAGATGGTCGGGTTCATGGGCACCGAGTGGAACTTGAGGCGGTGCTTGGTGTCCTTGTCCCAGAAGTGGAAGGTGCCGTCGGAGCCGACGGTGCAGAAGGTGCCGTACTGCGGGTGGAACACGATGGCGTTGAGCGCCGAGACCTTGACCTCGGACCGCGGCACCGGGTTGGACGGGTCGCGGTGGCACTTGAACGAGAAGCCGAACTTGGCCTGGTCGCGGTCCTCGACGTACTGGATCGCGCAGCGGCCCTCGACGCTGCCGACGGCGAAGCCGTTGCCCGTCGGCAGGCACGCGATCGTGCGCATCTGCCACTTGAGCTGCGACTGCATCGTCTTGAAGATCGTGCCGGGGTTGTTGAGGTCAAACACGCACAGGTGCCGCTCGGCCGTGCCCACGACCAGCAGCTTCTGCGCCGCGTCCATCGCGTACACGCGCTCCGGCAGCTGCACCGTCGACACCGGCGTCGGCGACCGCAGGTCCCAGTACCGCAGCGTCTTGTCCCACGACCCGGTCGCCACCATCTGGCTGCCGCTGTTGCCCGCGTCCACGAACCGCACGCCCTTGATCGCCGCGTCGTGCGCCGCGATCTGCGTCGCCTGGCCCGTCTGCAGGTCGTACAGCCGCGCGGCCTTGTCGCATCCGCCCGACACCAGCTTCGTGCCGTCCTTGGACCAGTGCACGCTCAGCACCGGGCCCTGGTGCTCGTACATGGCCTTGCCCTGCGAGTCTCCGTTCGGCGACACCTCGTAGATCCGCACCTTCTTGTCCCACGATGCTACCGCCAGAAAGTCCGCCGTTGGCGAGAATGACATGTCCGAAATCGAGTCTTCCGGCGGCGACGTCACGTCCCGGTCGTTCGCCAGGTCCGCCGCCGTGCCCTTCGACGGCGCCACCGTCGACGTGCTCTGTCCAAACAGAGACATCCTGTGTGCTCTGTCCTGCCGCTCTCACGCTGTGTGCGCCCTGATGGCTTCTATCGACTTCTCTTGTGCTGCCTGCCTGGGCCCCTGCACCGATCTCCGGCCCGTACTGGTCTGCCGCCTACTGCCGTAGACGGTTGCGACTCGCCGCTGTCGATTGATGGTCTGGTTGGATGGCCCCGATCCTGGATCGTTGTCGAAGCCCTGATCACTCACGCGCGAGTGTCGTTGGTGAGAAAAAATCGTGGGAAAAATTCGACGTGTTGCCCCTCGCTAGTCAACGCGGTCGCCGGCGACACGGCCCGCCCGGCCCTGGCGGTCGTGCACGCCCGTCTACGCGTGCGGACACCGGCCCGGGACGTGGGCGCACGGCGCGGCGCGAGCGGGCGCGTGGGAGCCGCGGCCCGGAGCGTGCGGCCGTGCGCGCGAGCCGCACGCGGTGCGGCGCGCGCCGCGCGCCGTGCGGCGCAATTGAGCCGCAACACGTGCGGCGCCCGAGCGCCCCGCCGCGGCTATATGCGGCTATATGCTGTGACGAGCCGGCGGCGACTTTGCGACACAGGTTGGTCGCGCGGCGGCTTGTAGTGCGAGCCTCTGGCGGAGCCTCCGTCGGCGGTGGGCCTCGCGGACTCGGTCGCGAGTACAGATTTGCCCGACGCGCGGCTACCCTCGACGAAGTCGTCGTCGCAGGCGCAGTCCCGCTACTTGCGGCTCTACGCATTGATAGCCTCCGGCGACAGCCTTGCTGGCTGAGGCTAGGCTCTGTAGGCGGCCCACTCGCGCGCCGACCTGCTCAAAGGACGGCTAACGTCGACGGAACCGTCGACAGAGGCCCTGGCGGCCCGAAGATGCCTGCCCTACGCAGCTCGTTGTTGCCCCCCAAAAATGCATTATTCCAGTTTCTCACCGACCTCTGGCTGTGCCTCCATGGCCGGCGCGGCAGACTTGGATTTCGCCGTCTTGGCCTTGGCCGGCCGCGCCTTCTTCGCCACGGCGTCCGGCGCCAAGCTGGCACCCGGAGCGTCCGTCGTACCCTCTCCAATCGGCACGATCACGTCCGCCGCCCGCCACATGTACCAGCAAAACACCGACCGGTACGGCCGATAAGGCTCCGCGGTAGCGATCATGTCGGCCTCGGACATGTACTTGAACTTGCCGGACTTGCCCTTGGCGGCGGCAATGTTGCGGCCAACCCACTGTGCCATGCCGCGCTGCACGCCCAGATCGCCCGTCGGCAGCACGTCCGACCGTTTGAGCGAAAACATCAGAAACATTTGGGCCGACCATACGCCGATGCCCTTGACCTTGGTCAGCGCGGCTATCACGTCGTCGTCGGACGCCGTCAGCAGGCTGTGTGCGTTCAGCTCGGCCGACACGAATCGGCTGGCCAAGTCGAGAATGTACTCGGCCTTGCGGCCGGACAGGCCAGCCGTCCGAAGAATGGTTCCATCCAGCGAGACCACGTCCAGAGGCGTCGGGAAGCGGCTGCCGCCGTCGGCATTGAACAGCGCAATGAACTTGGCCTTAATACTGCGGGCTGCTGCGCCCGAAACCTGCTGTGAGATGATGCTAGAGGCGAGCGATTCGAACGGATCAAAGGGCTGCTCCATGGTGGCCGGGTCAAACACCGAGCACGGCGTAGACTGCATGAACGGCCCAAACCGTGGATCGATGGCAGCCAGGTGCTTGATCGCGCGCTCACGCACGTCCAGCTGCACGAATCCCTTGGGCTGGACGAGGACGGTGCGGTCAATTTCAGGCACGAGCTCGCGCTTGATGACGTCCGGATCGGCCACGAACGGCGGCGGCCGGGCGGCGGCGGCCGCAGCAACTGCAGCCACGGTCTCGCACTCGGTCTTGATGGCCGGATCATCCGGTCCAGCCTGCTGAACCACGTCCAAGGCCGCGAGAATAGGCGGCGCCGGCCGCGGGCCGGCCTTGGTTGTTTTGGCTGCCGTGCGCGTCTGGACCGGCTTGGACACCCGGAACGTCTGCGTCAGCGTCCGGGCTGCCCCGGCGCCGCCGGCCGCACCGCCCGCAGCCAGGCCGGCCGCCAGAATCCCGCTTCGCGATCGCGTCTGCATTGCGGTCGTGGAGCGCAGTGCGTGCAGCGTGCGGCGCGCATAACCGCGCGGCGGCGCGACACGCACAAACCCTAAAGCGCAAAACCCTACCAAGCACCGCCTCGTATAAAAGGACCCAGCCGCCCGGCCGCCGCACCAGGATCTTCTCGCGCAAAAAATTGCATCGAAGCCTACAACGCGGCTCGCCGCTCTATGCTTTGGGGAAAGTCTCCGGTCGACGAACCATCTCTGATGGCGGCGGAAACGCACCGGGTTAAACTCCGGTCGTAAGCCGGATCGGCCGGCCGCCATCTCTGCGGGCAGTCTCTGTCCGGGCGGCTGGCGCACCGATCCGCAGTTCGCGGCGCGCAAGCGCCGTTCGACGAGATGCCGCAGCCGCTTGCGAGCTGCGGCAGGCCATAGTCATGCAATTCACGCCCTCGGGCCTGCACGCAATGGAGCTTATTCTTGCGTCGAGAAGATTCCACTTTTTAGGTCTGGCAGGCGCTCGCGCGCGCTGCAGCACGGTCGAACGTGCAGGGCCTGGACACGCGCAAATGATGAGATAAAAGCAACAAGAGTCAAGCTCGGAGAGACACGTCTCCATGCCGAGATTGCGAACTCTGAGCGCACGCTGTCCCGTAGAGCCGGTAGCAATACATGAATGCACATTATCATTAGATGTATACAGAACAGAGGCCGCGCCGGCGACGTGTGCGGCCGGCGCCGCGTCTATGGTCGGCCGCCGGCGCGCCGGCCAGAATCAAAACAGAACTTTTATCAAAATCGGGCCGGCCCACCTACTCGGTCTTCCAGTGGCTCGTGAGCGGATCCGACCGCGTGTCCTTGCTGAAGACGGTCTCGGACGCGTACAGCAGCAGGGTCATGAACGTGTTGACCCACGACCACAGCTCCCAGGTGTTGAGCTCCCAGCCCAGGAGGGCCGTGGTCGGCGGCAGGTATCCAAAATGCTGCATGAGCAGGTGGGTGTAGACCGCGATGAGGACGCACGGCGCGTAGGCCGCAACGAAGAACGAGCTCGTGCGCACCGGCGCGTCCGTGGCCGCCGCGCCGCTGTCCTGGCGCACCGACGCCGAGATCGCCGGGATGATCCGCGCGGCCGCGTAGAACGCCGTCAGCCGGTACATGAGCGAGATCACGACCGACGGGATGATCGTCTTGGCCGCGACCGAGATGAACTCGAACATCGTCACGAAGCTCACGGGCACGATCGACGCGACCGACGCCACCACCGACGCGTAGTTCTCCATGATCACCGGCGGGAACGGCGGGAAGTCGGGCTTGCCGGCCGCCGCCGGCGCCGCGTCCGCGACCTGGAAGTCCGTGAACGTCTCGTACAGGCAGTAGACCACGTACGCAAACAGCACGCTCGACTCGATCGCGTCGCCCTTGCCCGACACCACGCCGTACACGCCCAGGAAGAGCGAGCTCGACAGCACGACGCCGATCAGAGTCGCGTTGCCGGGCCCGATCGTGATCGGGAACGAGTAGATCCGCCACAGAAAGTACAGCGCGCCCGAGATCAGCACGCCCGACGTGATCAGCAGCGTGATCATCCAGTAGTCGCTCTTGTTGTTCACCAGCCACCGCGAGATCTGGCCGATGGCCTGGATCACCAGCAGCGTGCAGAAGCCCTCGAGGATCGCGAAGCCGGCGGTCGAGTTCTGCATCGCAAACCGCCACGGCACGATGATCTTCTGCAGCACCACCGGCGAGTGCTCCGGCGACGAGTAGATGTTCAGAAACAAGATGAACAGCGAGGGGATGATCACATGCTGCGAGTAATACAGCAGCTGCGTCACGTACTGCAGCTTGGTGCCCCACGCCAGCAGCCGCAGCGTGGCCATGAACGAGTAGAACAGCAGCAGCGTCAGCGTGAACGCCTGGCGTCAGTCCCGGCCGACCCGCGCCCACTTACCAGCCCGCACTCCTCGCCGCCGACGTCGAACGCCAGCGGGATCGTGAAGATGATCAGCACCAGATAGATGGCATTGGTGGAGAGCACGCTCAGCCGATACCACAACGGACTCATGCGATCGGGCATCCGTCCGGCGGCACCTGTCCCTGCGCTCTCTGCCTGGACCGCGGACGCCCGGGGGCTGTCGGCGGGTCCTGCTGCGTGTCCGGCGCCCGTGCGAGCGCCTGGGGTCGCCCACGCGCGTGGGCTGTCGCCTGGAGGGGAAGGCCCTTGCCTGGCCTTGGTCGTCCCGGAGGGCCACGCAGGCCTACCGCTGCCAAAACCTGCCCGCGCTGAGCTGTCGCCTCGGCCGTGCTCTGGCCGCTGCGATCGAGTGTGATTCGGATGCGCGCAGGGGGCGCTGGTGGAAAGAATCTGCCTGCCGGCGCTCTGGGGCTTAGAAAAAATTTGATGATGGGCCTGACGCACCTTGGCTGGACGTCACGAGCACACCATAACCTGCAATTATGGGCTGGGCCGGCCGACGGGGCCGCGCCTGCGGCCGGACGCACTACGGGGAGGTGTCTACGGGGGCGTGGGGGCGGCTGGCGGCGGCTGGGGCGGCCCGGGGGGCTGGCGCGGCCGCGACGGCGGTTTGCGGGCGTCAGACGACTGGTTGCCTAAGGCAGCCTGGCGGCCGGCCGGCCAAGCGGCCAGCCAAGACGCCGGCGGGACGCGCGGGCGCCAGCGCCGCACACACGTAGCACCGCCGCCCGCGAGCAGGCACCGGCCGCGGGCCGTGCTTCAGAACAAAGGCTCAATTGTCGCTAACTTTTGTCTCGTACTATCTTACCATGCAAATCATTATCAAACAGTAGACCGCTTAAGACGACAGCGCCGCCGTGCGTTTCAGCGCGTTGAAGAGCTCCATCTGGGTCTTGACCGTGTTGCTCAGGTACACGACCAGCAGGACGTCCTGCAGGTGGGCGTTGAACAGCTTCTCGGTCTCCTCGGCGTCCAGGCGCGGCGTCAGGCTCAGGTTCGACAGCAGGAACTTGCCGATGGCGGCCGAGCCCGGGGTCGAGCCCGCGATCACGCCCTCGACGTAGGTCTGCACCCGGCCGATCATGTCGATCAGCTCCGCCACCGACTTCTCGAGGTTCTGCATGTCGTTCACGACCGACGCCGACCGCGACTCCTGGTCCTTGGCCGACGAGATCAGCTCGACTGCCGTTAGCGTTGCGCGCGCGTCCACTTACGGCCAGACCGCTCGGCCTCGGTGTACCGCAGCTCGTACGGCACCGGCACGAACAGCGTGTTCTCCGGCTCGGGCGTGGCGCCGACCGCGGTCGACACGTACGTCCGCACGTCAATGTCCTGCGCGGGGTTGGTCTGCATCGTCAGGTGCACGGCCGAGAACGGGTACGTTCCGTCCGGCGCCGACGAGAAGAAGCTCTGGATGAGCGCGCTCAGCGGGTTGAGCTCGTGGCTGGTCGCGTACCTGGCGTCAGCGGGCCCGCGCGGCCACCTACCATCCGACGAGGACCTCCTTGGGGTTGGCCCGGCGGTGCAGGCTGTACATGTTCTTGTAGTACTCGATGTCGATCTCGACCTGCGACTCGGACTCGAAGTGGGGGACCGCGAACGCGCTCTTGATCTCGACCTCCGATCCGTCCTCCGAACGCGTGCCGAGGAGCGTGCCGATCACTCGCTCCTGGTCGTCCTTGGAGCGCAGCGAGTGGTCCAGGATCGAGAAGAGGGACTGCGGTCAGCACTGCTGGCCGGCGACGGCGACGGCGGAGGACTGCGGCCAGCGGCGGACGGTGCCAGCCAGCGCCAGCCAGCACACACGGTTGCCTGCCCTGGCTGTGCCGTCTCGCGTGCTTCCCGTCCGCTTCTCCGCGCCCTCCGCGTCTGATCGCGGTCTTACCTGCGGTTGAATCACAATGTTCAGCGGCGACGCCGACGTCGCGGCATACGGGCTCGATCCCGACGGGCGCGTCAGGTGAAGGAACGATCGCTTGCTCTCCATGGTTGTGTCTGTTGGCGACGATTGAACGGGGTTTCTATAAACTGGTTCTCTGTCTATAGGGACAGATTTGCTCAAAAATTTTTTTGCAAAACCTGGCGTAGCGTTTCAAAACCGCGAATTTTGGGTGTTGTGGCTGCAAGTGCACCACCACTCCTCACTTGGGCAGTTATGCGCTCTGGACTCGCAGCGCATTTCTGCGACAGCAAATTTTGCGCCTCGACCAAGCCGATTTCGCCGCCGCACGCCCACGACCCGGCCAGAAACCCCGAAAATTGCCGGCACGATGAAGCGTCCGGCCCTGATCGAGGACGACGACGATCTGGACTCGCGCCGGGCCTACAGCGCGTTTTTGACGCTGCTCAAGCCGGCCGAGCCCGAAAAGCCTGCCAGACGATCCAAGGCCAAGCCGGCCGCGGCCGCCGGTGCGCCCGCTGCTGACGCCGCTGGCGAGCCGGCGACCCAGGCCGACCCCGCCGCCGTCGACGACAGCCCCGCCCGGCACACCCGGTCGCACGGAGCCGCGGATCAGCCAGCGGCTGGCGAGCCCGCTGACGACGCCGACGCCGACAACAACGACGACCTGGCCGAGACCGAGGACGTGGCCGGGTCCGACGACGAGGACGACCGCGCGGACCCGTTCCAGACGCACTTCGCCGCGCCCGACGCCGGCGTGCTGGACACGCTCGCGGACGCAGTCGGCAAGGGCGCTAAATGGACGCCGCGGCCGCTTAAAAGCGCGCTGCCCGGCCACAAGGCCGTGCTGACGGCGCCCGGAGACGCAGACGTGCCGGCATTGCACACGGCGCTGCCGTCGCGCGGCGTGGCCGACATGAAGGTATGCAGACGCGCGGCCACACTGACGCCAGATCAAGCACCGACTGCTCGAGCCGTTCGCCGAGCTCAACCGCAAGGCCGTCAAGCGCCAGCCCGGCGGCGCGGCCGGCCTCACGCCGCTGCAGACGTTTCTGGCACCGGCGGTGCTGTCGAACCAGGACGTGCTCTTTACGTCGCGCAACGTGCGCAACGCGGACGAGCTCCAGAACCTGTACTGCCTGCACATGCTCAACCATGTCTACAAGACGCGGGACCTGGTGATCAAGAACAACACGCACATGGCGCGTGCCGCCGACAAAGGCGCCACCGAGGACGTCGAGTACCGCGACCAGGGCTTCACGCGGCCGAAAGTGCTCGTTCTCCTGCCGACCCGCGACGCTTGCTACCGGCTCGTCGAGAAGCTGATCAAGCTCTCGGGCAACCCCCAGAACGAGAACCACAAGCGCTTCGAAGGGGAGTACTTTGCGGACGCGCAGGTGCCCAAGTCCAAGCCCGAGGACTTCCGCGAGCTCTTCTCGGGCAATAACGACGACAATTTCCGGCTGGGTCTCAAGTTCACGCGCAAGAGCGTCAAGCTCTTCACAGCGTTCTACAACTCGGACGTGATCGTGGCGAGCCCGCTGGGCCTGCGGCTGATTGTCGGCGACGAGACCGACGTCAAGCGCGACTTTGACTTCCTGTCGTCGATCGAGCTCCTGGTGATCGACCAGGCGGACGCGCTGCTGATGCAGAACTGGCAGCACGTCGCGCACGTGCTCAAGCACGTCAACCTGATCCCGCGCGACTCGCACGACTGCGACTTCAGCCGGCTGCGCAGCTGGTACCTGGACGAGCGCGCGCCGCTCGTGCGCCAGACGATCGTGCTGGCCGACTACATCGCGCCCGAGATCAACGCGCTGTTCTCGCACCACATGCGCAACGTCGCCGGCCGGCTCAAGGTCAAGCCGGTCTACGGCGGTGTGCTCGACGACGTCGGCGCGCCGATCCCCCAGAAGTTCACCCGGCTGTACTCGCCGACGCCGCAGGACGACGCCGACCGCCGGTTCAAGTTCTTCGTCGTCAAGGCGCTGCCCGCGCTCATCCGCGAGGCCGGCGTCTCGAGCGCCGGCACGCTCCTGTTCATCCCGAGCTACGTCGACTTTGTCCGCGTGCGCAACTACATGGACTCGGAGTTCCGCATCCACCGCAAGACCGGCGCCAAGGACGTCACGTTCTCGGCCGCGAGCGAGTACACGTCCGTCCCGGATCTCACCCGCGCGCGCTCGTACTTTGTCAACGGCACCAGCAAGTTCTTGCTCTACACCGAGCGCCTGCACCATTTCCGCCGCTACGACGTCCGCGGCGCCGACACGGTCTTCATGTACGCGCTGCCGGAGAACCCGCGGTTCTACGTGGAGATCTGCCGGTTCCTGCTGCGCACCGTCGCCGACGGCACCGACGTCAAGAACGTGGCCGTCAAGGCCCTGTTCTCGCGCTGGGACGCCATGAAGCTGGAGCGCATCGTCGGCGCCGAGCGCGTCGCCAGCATGTCCAACGGCGTGAACGAGATCTTCGAGTTCTCGTAGCATGTACAGTGTATATATTGAATGCATCTACTGCAGAAACAGCGAGACCTGCGTCAGCGGGCCCGCCAGGCACTTACCGCCATGATCGCGCAGCAGATGGACACGTAGGGGCTCAGCCGCTCGCCGATGCGGGCCGCCTTCCAGAAGACGCCCATGAAACTGCGGTCAGCCTCCGCCGGGCGCGGACTCACCCGTGCTGGTTGCGATTCATGATCGCCGGCGCGACCTGGTGCGCGTACGTCGCGGTGCAGATCACCAGCAGGATGACCAGCAGGAGCGACTGGAAGTTGAACAGGGCCGACTGCGGTTAGCGGGGCCGGGCGCGCACGTACCATTGTCAGGATGGCGGTCGAGGGAGCGGTGCGGCGGGAAAAGTGGTGATGTTCCGGGTAACTCTGCGGGCGGGTAACTATAGGGCCGGGTAATCGTCGCGCCGCACGACCGGCCTCTGCGCCCGCTCAGCGTCCTCACCGCAGCGTCCTCTCGCAGCGCCCGATCCCCGCCATGTCTTCCGTCGACAGCGGCATCGTGCGCAAGCGCAAGCGCAACAACCTCTTCTCGAACGACCGTAAGTCCGCCCCCCGCGCCGCTGACCCAGTCCGGCTGCTCATGTACGCCTACGGCGACTCGCCCAACCCGTCTGCCGAGAGCGTCGCCATCGTCGAGGACATCCTGACCGACTACATCATCGACATGGTACGTCGCGCCCGGACCTGCTGACCCAGTGCCACGAGGCCGCTCGCATGGCCCGCACGACCAACCGCAACAAGGTCAAGGTCGACGACTTCAAGTTCGCCCTCCGCAAGGACTACAAAAAGCTCGGCCGTGTCGAGGAGCTCCAGCGGCTCTCCAAGGAGATCCACGAGGCCCGCAAGACGTTCGACGACTCCGAGGGCAAGTCGCTGTCCAAGGCGTTCGTGGACAAGGAGAAGAGTAAGGGCTAGTCTATAGTACATATATTACATCACGCCCGCGCGAGGCGGGCCCGGTTCAGATCTGTGTAGTCGTCGGGCTCGATGCCGCGACGGGCCATCTCGGCGAGCAGGCCGCGAGCGGTGTCGGTGCGCCCGGTCTTGACGGCCAGGTACGTCATGGCGTTGAACGGCAGCGCCGTGTCGGCGACCATGCCGTACTCCTCCATCTCGCGGAACTTGGCGAGCGCGTCGGCGAGGTCGCCTGGCGCCTTGCGTGGACCAAGCGTCAGCAGCACGAGCGCCCGGCACCACTCCAGGTACGAGATCGGCATCTTGCACTCCTTCATGTCGTCCAGCAGCGACAGATACCGGAACGTGTCGATGTCCGTCACCGTCCGGATCTGCGTGTTGCGCGCCAGGAACCGCTCCAGGTCGTGCGGCTGCATGTGCAGCGGCCGCGGCCACGGCAGCTCGAGGTAGTGCCGGTGCAGCCGCCGGAACGCGTCGTCCGTCAGGCGCTTGCGCAGCGCGGCCGCAAAGTGCTGGTACCCCACCGTGGCCACGGCCGCCCGCCGCACCGCCAGCCGGTCCCGCCGCACCTTGGCGTACGGCGGGTTGGCCGTGGCCGGCGCTGTGTGATCGCCGTGGCCGGCGAACGAAAAGACGACGTCCGGCCGGTCCAAAGAGAGCATGCCGAACGCCGGCCGTCCGCGCCGCACCTCGTGGTCGAGCTGCCGCTCGACCCGGGCCGCGCTGCGGCCGGGCCGGCCAAACAGCCGGTCGATCTGCGGAAGCGACGCCAGCCGGCGGGACATCTGCGGTCAGCACTGCTGGCTGGAAAGCCCGGCCCAGACGGCCAACACGCCCGGCAGCGCGGCTGCAGCTGGCGCGGCACACGCACGATCGGCCGCGGCGGGTCCTGCCGACCGCCGGCCGCCGCCGCCGCCACCGCCTGCTGCCGCTGGCCGCTCGCTGCCAGTCCGTGTGCTCGACTGCTCACCTGTGTATTTCGATTTGTGTCCTCTCTGTGTTCACGCCACCGTCATCTTCGCACAACGCTCTCGTGCACTATGTCAGGCCCGGTCTGGGGTCTAGTCAGGATGAATGCCGATGGCCTCCAGCGTGGATGGCTCGGCTTCGGTTGGTGCTGTCGACTTCGCTTGTATAATTTTCGTTAGGCACCCAAAACGCCGTAATAGCATTTGCGGAGGCTCTCTTTGGCTGGCCACAGATTTTGACTACTGAAAAATTTTACACCACCGCACGCACCCAAACCAGCCCGCGGTTTCCCTCGCACACGTCGGCAGCGCACACGTCGGACTCGCAGACAGCCGCCCGCGTTGCATACTCCCAGCCAGCCTGTCCAGGTGTTGGTTGTCGAGCGGCGAGAGCAAAGCCGGCCGTTACGGCCCCGAAACACGCACCGTCGGACACACCAGAGGCCGCTGAGCGCCTTGGAGCCTTCGGCAGACCACCTCCAGCCCAGACCCGATCCGGCCCGCACGGCCAAGGACGATTGAGCACCCAGCAATCATGTCCAGCAACCAGGACGTCGTCAAGCTGCTACAAAAGACCAGCCGGCTGCTTTCGAGCGGCCACCTCAAGGCCGAGCCCGTGTGGTACCGGGCGCTGCTGGCCACGCCGCCGACGACGCAGCTGCGGCACGTCGTCGCGCGTGACCCGGTGACGGGCCAGCGCGTGCGCGCGACGCCCGGCCGGCCGCGGCTGTTCAAGCCCCGGCCAATTGTCTACGCCGAGGACGCGCTCCGCACGCGCTTCTTCACCGAGCACCCCTGGGAGCTCTCGCGGCCGCGTGTCGTCGTCGAGAACACCGGCGCGGACGCCGCGCTGCTCGACTGGAGCCAGATGCAGCAGAAGCACAAGCCGCTCGACGGCGAGAGCGTCGTCCAGCGCACGCTCTGGCTGACCGCCAACGAGCAGCTTACGACGGACGCCGCCTACACCAAGGCGCGCTACGAGTTCTACCGGCTGCGCATGCGCCAGGAGATCGAGGACCGCGTGGCCGAGGAGGAGGCGGCCATGTTTGGCGCCGTCTTCTTCCCGCGCCAGCTCGACGTCGGCATCAAGCTCGAGGACGCCCAGCTCGCCAGCTGGCGCGAGCAGGCCCTCGAGGCCACCCGCCTGCTCGACTCGGTGCGCCCGGACGACCCGGACACGACTGACGCGGCCGCTGGGCCCCAGGACTGGAAATAGCCTTGTATATAGCATCTGTACATTCACATCTTTCGCCTTATGAGCTGGAACAGAAACACGCCCTGGCGCTGGTAGCCCTCGGCGCCGGCGTAGTCGCGGATCTCGACCACGGTGAAGTGCTTGCGGATCGCCTTGAAGAACCGGCTGTCGGCCTTGCGCCGCTTCTTGTACGCCATCAGCACCAGCGTGTCTGTGTCCGTCAGCTCGAGGAGCGTCTGCTCGAGCAGCGGAAATGCCGCCTCGAGATAGACGCAGTCTGCGGCCAGCACGACGTCTGGCCGCTGCATCTCGGCCGGCACCGGCTCGCCCCAGTTGAGCTCGGCTGCGTGGACGATGCCCTCGAGCTCGTTGAGCTTGACGTTCCGGTCGACCAGTCCGACCAAGCATCTACCGTCAGCGCCACCACGTTGCCACTTACGCCTGGTCCGTCGCGTAGATCTCCAGGTCACGGCCCTCTGGCGCCTGCGCCTTGTACGCCTTGCCGGCGACCAGTCTGCGGTCAGCATGTCCGAGAAGCCACCTACCCGACCAGGCCGGTGCCCGTTCCAAGCTCAACCACGCGCAGCGGCCGCCCCGCGCCGCTCTCGCATCGCTTCCAGAACCCGTCATGGGCGATGCTGGACGTGTCAGTGCGCGCCAGTGCCAGATATTGCGACAGCAGTTCGCCCGCAGGCCACAGTTTGCCGCCGCAGCCAGCCGCGCCGCCGTCGTGCTCAATTGCGATCGGAACGCCGTCAAACTGCACGTCCAGCACACCGGCCTTGAGACTCGCATAGCTGACATCTGCAAAGTGCAGCACGTCGTCTCGCACAGGCACGAGGTCCTCCTGGAAGAGCGCAAGGAGCGGTTCCTCGATTTCCGTGGACGACACTGGTTGTAAGCTTAGATGAACGGGGCGTGGCCGATGGCCGTGCGGTATCCGCCGTGGACACGCACGGCCTGGTCTGCAGTGCCCTGCACGTACTCTTCCGTCTGCCGCTGATCGGTAGTTGCGGTGGAGTGTGGAGATGACAGCGCCTGTCAAAATAAACTCAGGGCCTAGACGAGCGGTTGGGCCGGCTAGCGGTGGCTGTGGCGGCAGTGCGCCAGCCATTGAGCCGCACGCCCTGCGGCTTCTACGCCGCACGCCATGCGGCTCGCGTGTATGATTACATAGCTACTGTACAGATGCAGAGTTGGCACCGAGGCACCCGGTGAGCGCCTAGTCGCGGAGCCGCGGCAGGACCTGGGTCCAAAAGGCGTAGCCGGCGACTGCGGCGAGCGCGATCAGGACGACGACCAGCGCCGACATGCAAAAGAGCAGGTAGTCGCGGCGGCGCAGCGGCTGCAGCGGCTGCGCAGTCGAGGCCGGCGCCGGTACCTGGGTCGGCGCTGTAGCAGACGGCCGCGCCGGACGTTCTTCGCCGAAGGAGAGGATCGGGCTCAGCAGCTCCTCCAGACCGGTGTCTTTGGCCGGTGCAAAGAACCGCTGCGGAGCCAGGCCGCGGACCAGCCCGGCGTCGGCCGGCGCCACGCCATCTTCCTCGCCATCAGAGCCATGGGCGTCTTCCTCGTCGCTCGAAGTGCGCGTGTACACCTTGCGGGTGCGCGGGAGGGCCACCGGCCTGCTACTCGGGGCGTGGGGGTCGAGCTGTTTGTTGCGGAAAAACGACTGCAGCAACCGTTTTTTGGACTCCGACAGCGTCAGCGCGTCGGCCGCAGCGCTGCCGACCGGTGCGGGTGCCGGCATCGCCCGCCCGGGCAGGAATCGCGGCTGTGGTGGTGGTGGAATTGGCGCCGGACTGAAACCCGTCGGCGTCAGCGACGCGGGGCCGATCCGCAGTTCGGCCGCGCGACCGCGCCCGGCAAATCGCTCGTCGAACACGCTGGGCCGGGCCGCCGGGTCGTCCAGGAACGACGGCCGCCAGTCCATCCGGTCCAAGTCATCGTCCTCGGCGGCCATGACGGTTGTTTGGGAAGCAGGGAGGAAGGTTTGCGAACCGCCGCACGTAGTGCGGCTGATGGTTCGCGCCGCACGTAGTGCGGCTCAGCGGCCGCGGCTGATCAGCCGCACCGCACGCCGCACGCCGTGCGGCACATTTAAGGTCGGGCCGTGCGCGCCGCGGCTTCTTTGCCCGGCGCCGCACGCCGTGCGGCGCCCTGGCGCCTCTCAGCGATGCAATATGTACATTTCTACAGGTCCGACAGCGACAGCGTCGAGAACAGCGAGTGATCCTCCTGAGCAGCCGCCACCTTCAGATCGACGCGTTCGTGCAGATCAATGCGGCCCCGCGGAATCACGCGCAGGCGCAGCAGGCTGACCACCAGGAACTGGGTCAGCTAGGCCAGACCACAACTTACCACAGACGTCACCACTACCAGTGCCAGGTTCGTCCACGCGTACACGCCCAGCGACAGCTCCGAAAGTCTCGGCATTGACAGCACCGTCGCCACGCGCAGCGCCAGCGTCCACAGCTGCCATTTCTGCCGTCAGCCTCGTCCGTCGTCCACCTACCTTGTAGCCTCTTTTGCCCGCAATCGTGACCGACTGGGTCGCCGACGCGGCCTGTAGCCACCGGTAGTCCCAGAATATAAACAGCAGATTGAACCATAGCAGCCTTCGGGCCGCAGAGTACACCACCGCAAACGTCCACAGCCTTCGTGCCGTCAAGTACGACACCGGCACCATCGCCTGCACCACATCCGCGGTCTCGGTAGGCTCCAGGTACGCTGCTGTCAGTCGGGCCAATGTGTCGACCTACCGATCGCATGCATGGCCATACAGAGGCCGTAGTATGTCCACCAAAAACCGCCACGGATGGACCAAAGCAGCACCTTGATCCACATCATCAAGCCCCACCCGCGCCAGCCAAGGTGCCGGGCAACGACTCGCTGCCGGTGGTCACCGTCGGCGCCCGTCTGCGACTGGCCCGACACCGACCGCAGTCGTGGGTTCTGTGACCGTGCCAGGAAAGAGCCCAGCGCGTGCGACTTGGCGGAGTAATTGTTGCGCTTCAGCTGCTCGACCACCTTTGGCCGGCACTCCAGACACACTGGCGGATACCGCTCCTCGAGCGTTGTCCGGTACGCCTCCAGGCTCTGTGACCGCACGGCATATTCGGGATCCCGCTCGTCCGGCAGGTACTCGGCCAGGATCTTCTGGACAATGCTCTGGTTGGTCTCGCACGTGCGGCAGAACGGGGTCTGCGAGAACTGGACCTGGCCAACGGCGTGCGCATACTGTGCGCCGTAGTCGCTGATTCCGGGCACGTAGTCGTCAACCTGGCCGTTCTGTTGTCAGTGGGCTCGGTTGTTGTCGTACCTTGTCGCGCACGTTCAACGCCTCACAGATCGGACACGTCCATTCGGTCCGACTAGGCGTCCCGCGGACGACGGCATCCACACTGGACGTCTGATTGCAGCAAAAGCATCGCAGGGTTTTGCGCGCTGTGTTCTCGTTCGCCTGGAGTCCGAACATTGACCTGGTGCCGACAACGTCGAGGGGTGACTGGGAGAATTTTTAAAAGCCAGTGCGGACGCGAGCGCGCTGGGCAGCGCGACAACAAGACTGGCGACGATGCACGGAAACGGCTGACGGACAGAGCCGGGCAGGGATGCCAGCAGATGCGGCGCGGGTCTGCGGCGTGGGGGCACTACGACTGCGCGACGGATATGAGCTGACAGGCGGATTGTACAGGCCGTAGACGCCGGAGGGCACGGCGGGCACTGCAAGCCCAGACAGGGAGGGTACGTGCCTGGCAGACGGCGCAGAGCGGACGGGCGGGGTCGATCTGAGCCGCATGGTGTGCGGCTCAGATCGCACGCCGCACTCTCTGCGGCTCACTTTCTCAAGAGTGCGTGTATTATGCCATTGCTATATGTCCTCTAATAGCATAGCAGATGCCAATGTTGAATTAATACACAGTTATCATATACAGCGGATGCAAGCGGCCTAGCGGTTGCGCAGACGCAGACCGAGGGACTGCAGGCGCTCGCAGCTCTCCATCGGGGTGGCCATGGCCTTGTCGTACTTCTCCTGGTCGACGAAGAACCAGCCCTGAGCGTCCGACAGGCGGCGCTGGCGCAAGTCGTACTCGTTTTCGCAGCGGACCTGCAGACGGTTGATGTACGTCGTCTCGGCGCGGGTGTCGAGCTGGGCCAGCTTGCGCGCGTTGAACGCGGAAGTCTCCTTCGGGTTGACGTAGTACGGCACGTTGTACTTGGGCGTGAACCGCTCGGCCGTGTACGGGCCCGCCGGCGTGAACTGGAACGTCGGCTGGGTCGACCAGAAGCTGTTGCCGGACGACGACGATGTGTCGAACAGCGACGTCAGCAACGGCAGCAGGAACAGCAGCAGCAGCGGCAAGAACTGGATCAGGCTGCGCACGTTGAGCTCGCCTTCGGTCGGGGCGGCGCCGCCGGCGGGCCGCCGCGGCGGTGCGCCGCCGCGCGCAAACGACCCGAACGGCGAGCCGCCAAAGGACTGCACGCGGATGCCGGGCCCACCAAAGCCACTGAAGGACTGGAAGCCGCCGCCAAAGCCCTGGCCAAAGCCCTGGCCGCCGAAGAACATGTTGAAGAGCTCCTCGGGCGAGACGTCCTCGTAGACGCCGCCGCCGCCGCCGCCTGCCGCCCGACTGAAGCCAGACGGCATGGACGACGCGCGCGACTCAGGGTCCGACCCGGTCTGGTCAAAGATTCGCTTCTTGTCGCTGTCGGACAGCACTTGGAACGCCTTCGAGACCACTGCGGTCAGCGCCGCTGTGCGCGCCACTTACTCTTGAACGCCTCGTCCGCACCGGGCGCACCGTTCTTGTCGGGGTGCATCAGCAGCGCCAGTTTGCGGTACGCGCGCTTGATTTCGCCGTCCGTCGACGTCCGCTCAATGTCCAGGATGGCGTAAAACTCGTCATGCTTGCACTTGCGCACGCGGTTCACGGCCGCGGCCTGCGCCGGCGTGTACTCCCGGCTCTGCCGGCCCTGGTTGTGATTCCGGTTCGACGCCGAGCCCTCGCTGGCCTTGGCCGACGAAGTCGATGCCGACATGGCGGCGTGTGTGTATGGGGATGAGTGCGCGAATGCTGCCCGGTCAGCGCTGGCCCTTGCTGCCTCGTGACGGCGATGCGCCGTGCGCCGCCACCTACCTCTCGCGTCGTGTGCCGGTCCCTGCCTGGCCGTCCGTGTGTCGCGTTACCCGAGTCTGGCCGCCGTTCGCTTGCGCGGTCTATGCCGGAACTGCGCGCTCGTCACGGTCTGGCGACGTCCGCGTGCGTGTGCGTGCTCTAGCGTCTGTCGTCCGGCTGTGCTGGACGCCGTCAATGTGTGGTCGAGCGCTCCTGGGTGGATTATCAAGCCGGGCCTGGATTTTTTTCGAAGATAGTCGTCCGCGGCGGGTGCAGAAAAGAGACCAGCGCGCGTGCTGCAATCTACGCAGCGATACGCCCCGCACGTGACGGCACGTGACGTGCGGGGCAGGTCTGTGCGGCGCGCGCCGCAGCCCGTGCGGCGCCCGCCGCGCCGGGCCCACCGGCGTGGCGCCGCGCGCCGAGCCCCCGCCGCGCCGCACGCCGCGCGGCTCACCCCGCAATCAGCTGCACGCAGCAGCGCTTAGTCTATATACATCGCTACTCGCGCTCCGTCCGGTCTGCCAGCACCGACGACAGCCCAAAGTCGAGCTCCGGCAGCACGAACCGGATCGACCGCGGCCCCGGTCCCGGCGGCGCCGACGGCGCGCGCGCGTAGCCCTTGCGCGGCCCGGCCGGGTCCATCCGCCGCAGCCCGTGCGCCATGTTGTCGACGTCCCAGCCGTCGTGGTGGCCCAGTGACACCAGCGTTTCGAGCGCCAGCTGCAGGTTGCGCGTGTAGTGTGTGCCGGACGCCCGCAGGTACCGTGTCACCAGCCGCTCGAACCCGCTGTCCTTGAAACGCTGCCGCAGATCGTTCCGCTGCAGCGCCGTAGGCAGCGACGCCAGCAGCACGTTCATCAGGTCGACGTGCGTTGCCAAGTATTCGAGCGCGTCCAGCTCGACGCAGCCCGCCAGCGCGCCCGTCCGGACTGGCTCGCGCTCGCACTCGAACGCAAAGTCCGGGGCCTGCCGGACGACGCGGATGCGGTTCGTGTTCTGCATAAACACCCAGAACACGTCCCGCACGACGTGCGACCACTCCGAGTACCATTTCTTGTACGGTCGCGGCGTGTGCGAGACCTCGATGAAGTCCGGCAGCCGCTTGTCGGCCGGCGGCGTCGGGTCCTCGAGATACGCCAGCACCAGTCTGGCGCGGTCCTCGCGGCGGTCACGGGGCGCGCTCCGCAGATGCAAGTACACCATGTGCACAATCAGGTGGCGCGTCCCAAACATAGCCGGCTGCTTGTCCGAGAACAGCAGCGCCAGGAGTGTCGAGAACAGTCCCGGCGAGACCGCAGTGATGTAGTTCAGGCCGATCGTAGACGTGCCCAGCGCCTTGAAGCACAGCAGAAGCGCATGCAATAGCCGGTCGTCGGCCTCGTCGCGCCACTCGATACGCACGACCCCGAGCGTGCGCTCGACCAGCACGTCCACCCCGCCTTTGACGAGGAAGTCGACTGTCCACGACAGCGGCTCGTTGCGCAGCGCCCGCCGCAGCTCGTTCACGCGCTCGAGATCGGCGCCGGCCCGCAGCACCTCGAGAAACTCCTCGGGGATGACCAGGCGTGCCGGCGGCGTGGACGCGCGTGGGCCGCCGGAACGCAGCGACAGCGACGACATGGACGCCATGCGGCCGTGGCGCGACCGCGGCGGCGCCACGGACGCCTGCGACGCCTCGTACCGTCTCGTGTAGTCCGCGGCCTGTGCCGCCGCGCGCTCGTCGTTGGCAATCAGCTTGAGTTTGACCTGGCGGTCCAGTGCCTGCAGACGCGGCCGCAGGTTTTCGGCCACTCCACGCCGGTCCTGGCGTCAGCTACGCCTCGCGCGTACTCACCAGCAGCTGCGCAAACTCGCGATCGCAGTCGTCAGTCGCCCACGGATCCACCAGGGCCGGCGCCAGCGGCACCGCCAGCGGCTCCAGGCGCGCCAGCGGGTCCAGCGAAACCTTTTCGTCCCACACGCTGCTGCGCGCCGGCGCCGACGCTGCAGTCTTGCCAGGCACCAGAGACCCTCGCCGCCGCAGCCGCGTCGGCGACAGCGGCGCCAGCACGCTCTTGCTCAGCACCACCGACAGCCGACTTGGCGGCCGGGCGGAGCGGGGACTCGAGGCCAGCATACTCGACGGCATCCTTGTGTGCGGGGTCGTTGCGCGCCCGTATGCGTCCGGCCCGTTTATGTACGCGCCGGCGATCGTTCGCGCTCGTCTGCTGCTCGCTGCAGCTCCGATCGATGTATTGGCCGACTCAGCCGACTAGACAGTTGCCACCGGCGCTCAGTGCATATAAATAGAACCGATCTCGCTAAGCTGGCAGCAGACAATCTGCGGGCCACCTGTCGGTCCACTTGCCCGAACACCCTGAATTGGGACGATTAAAATCCCGCCGCCCCCGGCCCCGTGGACCGTCCGGGAACACGATGCGACCGCGGAAGCCGGCAAACGTTATTTACTCCCTGCCTCTTTGGGTGTGGCGGTGCGCGCCACACGCTGCGTTTCAGACCGGCCCCTGCGCCCGGACCACGTGTCGACAGCCGCCCCTGGCCTGTGCAACAGCCGCACGACGTGCGGCGTCACACCGCCGGCCCGCCCGGCTTCGGCGGCTTCTGCGGCTTCCGCGGGCCCCGCGGGCCGGCCGAGCCGGTGTGCTGGGCCAGCCGAGCGTGCCCGCGCGGTCGCCGCGTGCGACGCGGGGAGACGTCACGGTGGCGGCCGCCTGCAGGCGCCGTGCCTACGCGGTGACGTGGGCGTGCCCAGCGCTGCTGACCCCGTGCTGCAGATTACCGGCCGCGCGTGTCTGGTGCGACGCGCAGTCAGAGCGTGTGGCGCGTCAGCCGTGGCGCGGCCGCACGGCCCGCGCCGGCTGGCTGCCTCCTAATAGCCCACCGCCCACCGCGCCGGCTCTCCCGCCGGATCCGGCCTGGCCGGACTGTGTCCGGACACGCGTCCGACTAGCCGCTGTGCGGCGCATTCCCCACGGCTACGTGCAGACACTTGCGCAGGAACGGAATGCATTACTATTTGCGGACGCGCAGCACAACCTTGCCGCGCGCACGGTTTGTTGCCAAGTGGTCGATCGCGGCTTGGATCTCGGCCATGTCGCGCACCGAGTCGATGTCCACGCGGATCTTGCCGGCCTCCAGCCACTCGCCAAACGCCTGCGCCCAGTCCCGGCGTGGCTCGGTCAGGATCAGCGCGTACGTGTAGCCCACCAGGCCGACCCGGCTCGCCAGCTGCCGGAGCTTGCACCAGGAAACATTCACCAGCGCCGGCCGGCTGCGGTACACGCCTTTCGCGTCGCCGATCAGGGTCACGTACGCTGAGCCCTCAGCCTTGGGCTTGATGAAGTCGTAGATTGTCGTGCCGGCCGCCGGCGAGCTCAGAATATCGTAGCCGCCGACGCAGTCGACGATCAGGTCGTACTTGAAGCCGAGCGCACGCACATCCGACGCGTACGACTGGCCGGGCTTGACGGCCGTGTAGTCGACCGTGTGCGTGGCACCGAGCTCCCGCAGCTCGGCCGCGGACGCACCCGAACAGACGGCAACGACGGCACCGACGCCGAGCACGGCCCGTGCAATCTGCACGACAAACCGGCCAACCGCCGTGCCAGCCCCAAGAACCAGCACGGCGCGGTCAGGGTGGCTGCCGCCGGCCGGCGTCCAGCCATCGATTCGAACGTGGTCGAAGACGCTCATGTAGGCAGTACCGCCAGCGAGCGGCCACGCCGCAGCCTGCTCGTACGAGAGCTTGGCCGGATCAAACTTGGTCACCGAGCCGTGCCAGAACGGGTTCATGTGCAGGTACTCGGCGACGGTGCCGTTGCCCAGCGGCAGCGCATACATGCCCATGACCGAGTCGCCAGCGCGGAAGCCGCGCTCGGCGGTGACGCGGGCGCCGGCGCGGACGACGCGGCCCGAGAAGTCGCGGCCGACACCCTTGCGCCACGCGCCGGCAATCCGTGGCGTGGCTGTCATGAGCACGATGTCGACCGGGTTGAGCGCGGCCGCATGGACCTCGATCAGCATTGTGCTGTCATCCTTGAGCGGCAGCGCCGTGGACGTGCGCTTGGTGTCAAAGATGTCGACCGAGACGGTCGTGACCTCGGGCGGCGTGGCATTGTGCCGGTACGTGACCGCGCGGTACGTGAGCGGCGAGGGCAGAGGGTCGGTCATTGGGGAGCGGGTGCGGCGCAGGGGTGGAAGTGCGCAGAATCACGTGAAGCAGTCACGCCGCACGCCGTGCGGCGCCGGCCCGTGCGCCGGTTCGCGTCGCACGAGCACCGCGGCTGGCCAGGCGGCTGGCGGCCAGGCGCGGGCCGCTCGGCTTCGGCCGCGGGTCAAACTCTCGTCGCCGGGTCTGCTCCGGCGTCCGGGTCGGGCCGGTCCCGGGTCAGGCCGGTCACAACCGGCTTTAGAATCACAGTCACACGGCCTTTGACACGCAGCCGCCCCAGATCAGGCCGGCTGTCGGCCGGTGTGCCAACTACTTGAGATCACCTAGCCGTACCCTATGCGTCCTGACAAAGCACTCGCGTGCTGCGCTATCTGCGACAGCCTCGGCACTCAGCCGTGCATCTATCGCGCCAGACGTCAGCCTGTGCAAAGGCCGTAAGCGCGGGTCGGAGCGAGGCCCGGCGTCTCGGCTCGCTAGCTCGCAGTCAAGCAGCCGGCGTGGCCCCACCACGGCCAGCGCCAGGGTTGCAGGGCCTCACCACAGTCGGGCCCTGGCGGTCAACGGCCAGGTGTTTGCGGACCAGGGCACGGCGCAGGCGCCAGCCGGAAGGCGCTAGCGCGGAGCAGACCGGCATGGCGCTAGTGTTTGTAATTTCCCAGCTGCAGCTAGGCAGCCACGAGGCATAAAGTCTCCCTTGTTGGGACTAGTTACGGGAGTGCACCGAGCCGGTGCCCGGGGCTCTCCCAGCCGTGCGTGGGCTGGCACGTGGGTGAGCGTGCCTGGCGCGCGCCGTGCCGGCGCAACGACGCGGGCGCGCGGCAGCGGCCGTCGTCGGCTGCGCGGCGGCGGGGCCGCCCCGCCAGCCACGGTCCAGAGGTAGGGTCCAGCCGGAAGCGGAGAGCGGGCTAGTGCGGCTGCACGATGTCATCATATGCCCGACACAATCCCGGCTAACGGAACACCGGAACCACTAGGATGGTTGTGGCATTGGCCTCTGTTCGTCTTGCCTTCCATTATCGCCCGCGCGTGCCCAGCGGCTGTGCGCAGCGCGGACCCAGCAGCGCGGCCGCGGCCGCGGCCGCCGGCGGGGGGACCCCTGGTCAGCCGCGCTGGGGCAGCCGCGGCAGGGGTACCGTCGCCGCCCCTGCGTGGCAGCCGCGCCGCTACGCCGGCCGCGGTGCGGTGGCCAGCTAGGCCGCGCTAAGTCGTAGGCGATGGTGACGGCTTTGACAGCAGGCGGGCGAGCTGGGCGTGGAAACGCAACGCCCGCGTTTAGAGTTTGGCTGCAATTTTTTTTATTTCGTCCCTCGACCGCAACCGTTCGCCCACGCTCCCGCACGCCCGTCCCCCGTTCTGCGCCCGCTGCGCTCGCCAGGACCCATGGCCGCCCGACCTGATCCGCCTGCGGCCGAGCTCGCCGAGCGGCGGTCGGTCGACGACTTTGCCGACGACGAGGACGACGGCACGACCCTGTGCTCCGCCTCATCGACACTCAACGGCCGGCCGTCCGTGGCCTCGCTGTCAGCGGCGTCGTCGACGACCGCCGCGCCGGACGTGCCGCCGGTCCAGGTCACGCTGGCCAGCTCGTTCGACGCGCTGCGGTCGTACGACGCCGGAATGCCCTCGTTCACCTACCCCTTTGTTCTGCGGTCCATGTACCAGCTTTCCGAGGACGAGCCGGCGTTCCCGACGGACGCCGAGCTCGCGGCCGCCGCAGCGGCCGTCACCGCCCACGGCTTCGACCGGGCCGACTCGCCGTCCGCGCTGGCGCGGCCGGAATCCCTGCCGGTGCCGTCGCCAGTGCCAGCGTCGTCGCCGGTGCCGGCGCCGTCGCCGGACGCGCGCTCGCTGGACGTGCGCGACGACGCGCCGGCGCCGTCGCAGGAGCCGTCCGTGGCCCAGTCCGAGACTCCCATCGTGCCGCCCTCGCCGCCGTCGCTGCCGCCGGTCGACGAAAAGGGCCAGTCGGCCTCCGGCGTGTTTTTGGACTTTATGCGCTCGAACCGCAAGCTGACGCTGTCGCTGCTGCTGCTGCTGCTGCTGGGCATCGCCGGCCTGATCATTGGCCTGGCGGTGGGCCTGTCTGTGCAGAAGAACTCGAGCTACGTCGTGTCGGAGCCGTCGCAGGCCGCGACCGCGACGGCTGTGGCGCCCTGCCCCACCGCCAACCTGGTCTTCAACCCGCAGTTCAACTCTACGCGCCGGCACCATCATCACCCGCTGCCGCCGATTGCGTCCGCGTCTGGCGACGCGTCTGCGGGCTCGGTGCCGCCATGGCAGTCGTCGTGGCCGACGTCGTGGCCGGCCTCGTGGCCGCCGCCATGGCAGTACTCGTCTGTGTCAGGCCAGAGCGCGTTCTCGCGCCCGCCTCAGCCGTTCTCCTGGTCCAACCCCTTCACGGCGACAGCCTCGGCCGAGCCTGCCACCGAGTCCGAGCTACCCTACAACCTGAACGCGACCGCGTTCGACAACCGCACCATTCCTGGCTGGTCCATCTCGCCCTCGGTCGACAACGGCACGTCCTGGGCTGACTCGCGGTTCCCGTACTCGGGCGTCTGCTACCGCTCCAACTCGTCCGAGGGCTGGAGCACCATCATGCAGGGCCTGTCGGTGCCGGCCGGCACCTACGTGCTGAGCTTCAACGTGGTCTCGCTGCTGGCGAACTCAACAAACGCGACCTGCGACTCGAACTTTGAGGACTTTTCCGTCAGGCCGTTTCCGACCCAGACGCTCTCGGTCGAGCACGTCGAAGCCAACCGCTTCGTCCGGCAAGACTCGACGCCGGTCTCGGCCGTGACCACCGCTGTGCACACCCACGTGCACCGGCGCCGGTTTGGCGACGGCCCGCTGCTGGTATCGCCGACGAGCACGCAGCCGACGGCGTCCTCCCGACAGCCAGCCGTCACGCTCCACCGGCGCGGCACTGAGTCCGACTCGGGCCCGGAGGCAGCCACGGTCTACACGACGTACGACTCGCTCGACAGCGGCGGCAACCAGGTCGAGGACGACACGAACCTGTTCTTGGCCGAGGTCATCACCTACGGCGCACGCGTGCAATGGGCGGCCACGAACAACACGTTCCAGGGCGTGGCCGATGCGCGCCGCGTGTCGCTGTACATTGACGTGCCGGACACGTACGGGCCGTACCACGAGAACGTGGTCGTGCGCTTTGTGGCGTACTGGCACTCGTACTCGGTGATCTGGAGCCCGACGTTCCGGGAGTCGTGCTGAGCCGCATGACGTGCGGCGTATAGAGCCGCACGTCGTGCGGCGCACGCTTGCATGTAAAAGTTCAATGAGTTATGATTTTAGAGACCAGGCTCCGAGCCGCACGGCGCGCGGCGCTGCGCCTGCACGTGAGCCCGGATGCACTGTCGTTTTGAGGCGTGCCAGCGGACTGCGGCTATCTGCGGCTATCTGCAGCCGCCGGCGCGCTCTGCCCCCCCGGGCAGTGCTCGCCGCCGGAGGACGCACGCCCGTCGCCGGAGGCCCGCCCGCCGCCGCAGCCATATAGCCGCATGTAGCCGCATGTAGCCGCATGTAGCCGCATGTAGCCGCCCGCGCCACGGCGCCACTAGCGGCGCAGCGTCGTGTTCAGCGGGTGCTCCTTCATGATCGAGCAGAACACAATGATCAGGAACGACAGCACGGCCGCAAACAGAAACACGCCGTGGCAGGCGTCCAGGTACGACTGGATCACCAGCGGCCGGTACGCCTCGGGCAGCACCGTGACCTCCTCCACCGAGTCCTGGACAAGCGTGATGATGTCGGCCGCGTTCGGCAGATCGCCCAGGCGCTCCCAGAGCTTGGCCGAGAGCACGTTCTGGAAGATGGCCGAGGCCATGGACACGCCGATGGTCGATCCAGTGCCGCGGAAGCCGTACTGGATGCTTGTCGTCACCGCCTGGAACTCGTGCGGGACCGACGCGATCAGCGCAATCAGCGTCGACGTGATGAGCGCGCCCAGGCCGATACCGGGCACAAACAGGTACAGGATCTGCAGCACGGACGGCGTGTCCAGGCCGTAGGTCGACACCAGGCACGCGCCCACGAACATGAGCACCGAGCCCGTCAGCATCACCCGGTAGTACTTGCCGGTCATCTTCATGTACGAGCCGGTGGCAATGGCGCCGATGCCGGTGCCGATGAAGTTCGGGATGATCTTCGAGCCGGCAGCCGTCGCCGAGATGCCGCGGACGGCCACGAAGTAGATGGGCACGTAGAACAGGTGCGAGTAGCAGGCCATCATGACGAACGCGTTCGTGAACGACGAGCCCAGCACGGTGCGGTCCTTGAGCAGCGACAGCGGCAGCACCGGCTCGACCGCAACCTTGGTCTCGATGTGCACAAACACGGCCAGCAGCGCGAACGACAGCGGGAAGAGCACGAAGATGATCGGGTGCGACCACGGCACATAGCTGCCGCCGAGCGACAGCGCCAGCAGAAACACAGACAGGAACGAGACCAGCGAGAGCGAGCCCGCAAAGTCGATGCGCTTCAGCCGGGACGTCTCGATCTCGTTGTACGGCTTGGGCTTGAGGTTGTACCAGACCGCCAGCGCCGAGACGACGACGAACGGCACCTGGATGTAGAACGCCCACCGCCAGCCGAGCCACTCGGTCAGCAGGCCGCCGAAGACGCCGCCGACGGCCGCGCCCGTGTTGTAGAGCAGGCTGCCAAAGCCCTGGAGCAGGCCGCGCTGGCGCAGCGGGACCAGGTCCGACATGGTGATCACCGTCAGCGAGTTCAGGCCGCCGCCGCCGATGCCCGCGATGACGCGCGCAAAGACCAGGAACCAGATGTTGGGCGCCATGCCGCACATGACGCAGCCCACCGCAAACGCGCCGTTCGAGAACAGCAGCATCGCCCGGCGGCCGTAGATGTCCTGTCGTCAGCGCCGCCGCCCCGCTACCTACCGAGATCTTGCCGTACAGCGGCTGGAAGGTCGCCAGCGAGATCAGGTACGCGCTCGCAATCCACGACACCGACCGGAACTCGTGGAACTCGGACGAGATGTGCGCCATCAGCGTCACGATGACCGTGCCGTCGAGCGCGCACAGAAAGACGCCGACGTAGAGCGAGCAGAACAGCGTCGCGAGCGCGCGCGTGCTCAGCTCGGGCTGCGCCTCGGCCGCGGGCGCGGCCTCGGCCTCGGTCTCGGCATAGTCGTTCAGTAGCCGCACCGACTCGGGGTCTATCACCGTCTCACGCTCGTTTTCGCTCATCCTGTTCAGCGGTCTTGGCCGAGGAGAGAACACAGCCGTGGTTTTCTGCCGGGCCCGGCCAACCGCTCTTGGCCGCGGCGACGGGGCAAGCGCTAGCCGCGTCGGGCAGGCCTGTTCCGCCCGAGATAGCGCTGCGTGGATTGAGTGCTGGGAAGACTAATCGGCCGATAACCACGATAGCGCGCCTAAAAGCGATAGCGCGGTACCCCTGGCCACGGGCAACGGCGGCGGCTGCACTGGCGCTGGGCGCGCCGGGCGCGCGGGACGCCTGGCGCTGCGGCGGGCGGCGGCGGCGCTGCGCGCTGCGTCGGCGGCGGTGCAGGTGCGGCGCTGCGTGTTCCCGGTGCCCGGGTCCGGGCCACCACAGTGGGCCGCTAGGCCCTCTAAGCGGATGTGCATGAGCCGCACGCCGTGCGGCTCGCATCGCCCCGTCTAGACCCCCGAGCCGCACACCGTGCGGCACAAGCCCTAACCCCTCTTCCGGAGATAAGCTGCCGCTCGCCGATTTGCGCCGACCGCCATCGTCGATCCGAGAGTCGCTGAGTTCCCCGTCAACAGGCTCCGGCCAGCGCCAGCTGATCCGTGGCCGATCCCGCACCATGCACCCCGCCTCGCTCCTTGCCGACGCCCGCGCCGGCCCGTCGTACGACGACGATCCGCCGCCCGACTCGGGCGCCGAGTCGTCGTCCACCGCGCCGCGCGAGCGCGTCGTGCGCAAGCGCCGCCGCATCCCGGTCGCGTGCGCCGTCTGCCGTCAGCGCAAGCTCAAGGTATGTTGGCTCCGTGCCGTGCCGCTAACCCAGTGCGACCGCAAGTTCCCCTGCTCCGCCTGTCTTGCCCACGGCACCGTTGGCCTCTGCGAGTACGCCCAGCCGGCCTGGTCGACGCCCAGCCGGCGGCCGCCCGAGCCGTCGGCGACCGATTCGATGGCCGATCCCGCGACCGATCCCGCGGCAGAACTGGCCTCTCTGGCCCGCCGCGGCGGCTTCTCGGGTCTCCTCGGCCCGCGGCCGTCCGCCAAGCGTGGCCGACCCCGCAAGGAGCCGTACCCCGAAGACTACAGCGAGCTGAAGGAGCGCATGGGCCGCATGGAGTTTCTCCTGCACCAGATCGCCAACGGCAAAGACTCGGCCGGTCCCTCGCCCGAATCGGGCTCCGCCAGCGTCTCGCACGAGTCCAACCAGCCGTCCAAAGACACATCGCCAGCTGAGGCGCCCTCCGACATGTCCGACATGAATCTCGTCAAGCCTGAGATCAGCATCAAGCCCAACCGGGTGTGCTACTTTGGCTCGACGTCGTTCGTCGCGGCCATCACCGAAGACGAGTTTCTCAAAAAGTGCCTCGTCAAGATCTACGAGGCCAAGCGGCAGTGGTACAACACGACCTCCGCCCGGCTCGTCAACGCCACGCCCGGCGATCCGACCAAGATCCCGTCGATTGCCGGGCACAAGCACATGGAACCGACCGATTTGCTCCCCCGAACCGACTTCTACACGAACCGACCCGACAGCTCTGGCAAGGTCGGCAGCATGTCCGACAAGCAGCTGCGGATGTCCTGGGACCCGAATGTGATCGTCGAGTGCCACACGCTGTTCCGCTACCAATTTCCGCGGCCGCACGACCGGCCGATCTGCGAGTTCTTGGTCAGCAAGTACCTGTCGACGATCAACCGGGTCTACCCTACGATCTCGCCCGAGATCCTGCGCAGCGAGATCCAGATATTCTGGGACGCCAAGATCGCCGCCTGGAACTCACCGCCCGGCCCGGACGGTCAGCCGGGCGGCGGCCTCGGTGTCGACGGCCAGAAGCTGGACACGCCCAGTAAGATGGTCATGCGAGCTCTGTCGCTGCTGATTGCCGTCGTCCGCCTCGGCCGGCTGTCGCTGCCGACCACGTGGAAGCCGTCGGAGAACGGCTTCGACGACGCGTACGCGCCGATGCTGACGACTCGGCTATATGGCTTTGCGTCGTGCACGCTGCGCCGCACCAACTACATGGCTAAGCCGAACCTGACCATCGCCCAAATTCTGATCCTGCTGAAGCTGCATCACGTGCTCACCCCCGAGGACGGCGACGGCGGCGACGGCTCCGACTCGTCCGTCTTCACGGGCATGCTCTGCCAGCTCGGCCTGACCATGGGGCTGCACCGCGACCCGAGCTTCTTCCCAAAGATCCCGCCGACGATGGCACAGTCGTGGCGGCAGATCTGGCGGCAGATGGTCCTGCTCGACACGTCGCGCTCGCTCGAGCTTTCGATCCCGTTCGCAATCCCGCTCGAGATGTGCGACAACAAGCTCGAGAGCTTCTCGAGCAGCTCGACGCCCGTCGACGCCGCCGAGCGGCCGTCCGAGGCGTTCGAGCGCATCCACATGAAGTGGGCGCTGCTGGCCCGCAAGGTCATCGTCAAGATCACGCGGCCCAACCGCGCGCTGACGTCGTACGAATACGACCAGCTCCAGCACGAGCTCACGCAGTTCGAGGACAACCACCTGCAGTCGTTCCAGCTGCTCATCTCGGTCCTGCAGGAGGGCTCGACGATCTGCTCGCACGAGGACGCCTACAACCTGATCCAGAAGTTTGTTCTACAGGTGCTCTTCTTGCGACTGCAGCTGTCGCTCCTGCGCGCGTACGTGCCGCCCACAGACGAGTTCATGAAACACCGCATGCTGCGCCTGCGCACGTCGCTCAAGCTCACCGACACGATCTGCAAGTGCATGCAGAACCGCAAGCTGTTTCTGAACTTTGAGTGCATCCTCATCTCGCTCTCGCTGCGCAACCAGGGCTACCCGCTCACCATGATCTACTCGCAGATCTTCAAGGTCTGTAGCCGCGAGGGCGCCATGCGCGACGTGCCCCAGCGCGCACAGTTCGACCAGGTACCCGACCTGTCGTTCCGATACGACGACAACGAGATCATGTGCCCGCTGCGGCTCTGGCAGGCTGTCTACAGCATGCAGAATTGGGTCGAGACGCTGTCGTCGTCGTACTACGCCGCGTGGAAGTGCGGCGCCAGCCTCTACGGCATCGGCCACGTCATCCGGCAGGAGTTTCGCGCGGCCGACGAGGCCCGCGTGTACCCCAAGAACCGCGGCTTTCCATACGTGTCCGAGGCGTCGCCGCGCCCGGACGCGGCCTCGCCCGGCTCCAAGGGCTCCGGTGCGTCCACGGTCAACTCGATCAGCAACCTGCTCGAGCCGCCGCTCACGCCGGCCGAGAACGAGCGGCTGCCAAGCCCGGCCGGCTTGGCCGCCTTTGGCGACCTCTCTGTCCCGTTCGCCACCCAGCCCGGGCCCAACCCCGCGGCCGCCATGTACAACGAGGGCTACCAGCACTTTGACGACTTCTTCGATATTGCCGACTGGATGTCCACGTTCGACTTTGTGTCCGGTACCGAGCCGGACATCGACGCCTGGTACAACAGCACAAAGACAGCCTAGCGCGGCTGTCAGGCCCAGCAGTCTGGGCATGCGGCTCGGCTACGTGCCTGTGCATTAGCGTCTCACGTGAGCGGATCGTCACGTGGGCCGAGGCGGTGCAGTGCGCCGCCTCGAAAACCGGCCTCCGGCCTTTGTAACTATAGGGTGTTCTTGATAACTTTTTTCCGCGACTCAGGCGACTCAGACCCGCCGCCACGTACGGCGCTATCTGTAGCCTGCGGCGCTGCGCAAGCTTCGATAGCGCGGCAAGTCCCAGAGATAGCAGTAAATGTCCCAATGAAGCTAGAGCCGTTCGCCCCGGACCGTTCCTATATCTCGGCCGCCCGCCGCACTCTACCTCCACCACCATGGAGACCTATCCCGAGTTTGAGGACTACATCAGCGCGCTGCCCAAGTGCGAGCAGCACATTCACCTCGAGGGCACGCTCCAGCCGGAGCGCCGCTGGGCGTGCTCCGTGGCGAATGGCATTCCGCCCAAGGACGCCGACGGCAACGTTCTGACCTACGAGCAGATGCTGAAGCAGTACCCCGAGGACTATGTCTTTGTCGAGGGGCAGAATGGCGCCCAGTACCTGCAGGAGTTTCTGGCCGTGTACTACGCGTCCATGGACGTGCTCATCACCGAGGACGACTTCTACAACCTCGGCCTGGACTACATCAAGCGTGCTTCGGCGATGAACGTGCGCTACGTCGAGGCGTTCTTCGATCCGCAGGCGCACACATCGCGTGGCGTCGCCTTCGAGACTGTCATCAAGGGTCTGCTGCGTGCTCGTGCCGCGGCCAAGGACTACAATGTCGTCATCGAGCTGACGCTGTGCATCCTGCGCGACATGTCCGCCGAGTTTGCGCTCGAGACCGTTAAGGCCTCGCTCCCGTACAAGGACGACATCATCGCTGTCGGCCTCGACTCGGACGAGCACATGAATCCTCCCGAGAAGTTTGCCGACGCGTTCCTGCTAGCGCGCCAGAGCGGCTACAAGATCACCGCCCACTGCGACGTCGAGCAGCTGGGCTGCTACGACAACATCAAGTACGTGGCCACCCAGCTCGGCGGTCCGCGCGAGCCCGTTGTCGTTGCGCCCGAAGATGCGCCGTACTACCTGCTGCCGACTCTGCCGGCCGGCGCTGACCGCATCGACCACGGCCTGGACGCCGCCGATAAGGACGATCTTGTCAACATCATCAAGACGGGTAACCTGGGCATGACTATCTGCCCGCTCGGCTACTCGAAGCACCTGGGCCCGAGCCGTGTGTTCCCCAAGTTCGAGCGGCTTGTGCGCTCCGGCATTGCCGTCACTGTCAACAGCGACGACCCGGCGTATATGGTCAACTGGAAGTCCCAGATTATTGCGGGCGTTATGAAGGCCGGCTACAGCGCACGCGACATCTACGATTTCGAGAAGAACGGAATTCTGATGGCTTGGACCCACGACGTGGCCTTCAAGAAGGCGTTCTTGGCCGAGCTGGACGCGGTCTACACCAAGTTCATTGGCCCTTTGTAAATTAGTATGAATGTTTTATGAGCATGATTTGGAGCATAGCGTGGCTGCTAGGAGCGTGAAGCGGATAGGTTTGTGGCAGCGATTCGTCGGGCAGTTATATCCCGGCAGGTGCGCCGCATTGCGTGCGGCTGGCGCCGCGCATGGTGCGGCTCGTCGCTTTGAGGGCGCGACATTTTTATTCGCGCAGATCGTAGGGCAGTGCGCCGCACACTGTGCGGCTGCAGATGCCTCCCCCCTGAGCACTACAGTCTACGCCGCACTGCATGCGGCTGGCGCCGCACGTCGCGCGGCTCGTCTCCTGGCAATGTTTACTATGTACACTCACAGCACCTTGCTCACAATGTTCGCCGTCTGGAACAGCTTCGGCTCCATCTGGCGCTGGCCGATCAGCTGCAGGCCAATCGGGAAGCCGTCGAGCCGCTGGCGCACGCCGGGCGCGTACGTCTCGTGAACGCGCTTCTCCAGGGCGTTCTCGGGCTCAGGCAGCTCGACGTCGTCCTTGGTCATGTCGATCTTGCCGGCCTGGAGCACGATCGAGGGGTAGTCCAGGTTGTTGAACGTACGCGTGAAGTGGCTGCGGATGAGCACGCCGTCCGGCCGCGGCGGGAACGACAGCACCGGCAGCAGCAGAGCATCGACGGGCTTGCCGGTGCTGGTGAGTTTCTTGCTGGACGCCCAGTAGTGCAGCCAGTCCTCCTGCAGGTTGGCGCGCGTGTGGGTGTACGCGAGCAGGTCAAAGAGTGTGCCCTGGTCACACGGGTACAGGCCGCCGTTCAGGTTGGCTTCGGTCAGCGGCTCTTCGGTCTCGGCGCAGGCGGCTTGCAGGTACGCAGCGCCGTCGATCTGGAAGTTGTTCACGGCGTTGACCGAGATCTCCTCGGCCTTGTAGAGCTCCATCTCGACAATCTCGTGGCCGGCCGCCTTGAGCTTGGCCACAGTCTCCTCGAGAATGCGCGCAATCGGCGGCAGCGACCGCACCTCCTTGTCGTAGCTGATGACGCCGATCGCCAGCGGCCGCTGAACCGGCTCGGGCTCAATCCACGGCAGGTACTGGCAGCTGGGGTCACGCAGCCACGGCTCGGCGAGCGAGATCTCACGCGTGACCAGCTCGATGTCCCGCAGCGACACAGCCATCGGCGCGTTCACGCACAGAATGCCAGTCGCGTCCTGGCCGGGAGACCAGAAACCCTTCATGTTATGGTACGGGATCCGGCCCGACGACGGCTTGATCGCGTACAGGCCGTGCGTGTACGCGGGCACACGGATTGAGCCACCGAGGTCGGTGCCGATACCGATGAGCGAGCCACGCATGGCGACCAGCGCGGCCAGGCCGCCCGACGAGCCCGACGCCGAGAGCTCCTTGCGCAGCGGGTTGCGGGTCTTGCCAAACACGTTGTTGTCCGTGTCCGGCACCATCATGGACTGCGGCACGTTGGTCTTGCAGTACATGATCGCGCCCAGGTCCTCGAGCACATCGACCACAACCGAGTTCTTGGGCTCGGGCTTGAAAGCGTAGGCGGCCACGCCGATGACCGAGTCCACGCCGGCCACATTGACCGTGTCCTTGAGAGAGATGGGCAGACCGTGCAGCGGGCCGACAGTCTTGCCGGTCGTGGCAAAGATCGTGTCGAGCTCCTTGGCCCGCTCGAGCGCCTTGTCGAAGAAGATCTCGGTGCAGCAGTTGACAGCCTGCTGGGCAATCGCAGTGCGCTATCGTCAGCGCGCTCGTGGCTCCGCTTACCTTGCAGAACGCCGTGGTAACCTCCAGCGCCGTGTACGTGCCCTTGGCAATCTCCGCCAGCAGGCCTGTGCCGTCGTACTTGCCGGTGATCTCGAGCTCACGCTCCGTCAGCAGCCCGCACGTCTCGGGCAGCGACAGCAGGCACGGCTCGTTCGCGTCAAACGTGATCTTCCATTCGGCCGGGATCTTGCTGTCGCGCTCGGCGATCTTCTTCTGCGAGATAATCTGGTAGGGCTTGAGGTCGGACATCTTGCTGGCCAGTACTTTCGCTGTTCTGGGAGGTTGCCGTGGCGTCGTTGGGTATATAACGGCTCCACCGGAGCCTAGATTAGACCTGCCGTAGAGTGGGTCTACGTGTACCCGTACACTAGACGGTCCCGACCCCGGCCACTGTCTGTTCGACGCCGACGGCGCCCCGCGGCGGCCGCGAGTCATCCTGGCCCGGCCGGCCCTGACCAGGCAATTGTGCCCATAGCTGCGCCCGCAGTCGCGCCGCTGCCGCCCGACTGCACGTATCTCCCAGCGGCTAAGCTGGAGCTTATCAGCCTTGCCGAAACTCAATCCGATGCCCGGCCAATCCCGTCACGAGGGTCGCCGACGCTTATCGCTGGGCAGACACGGAGGCCTCGCCGGCCGACGGTCGAGCCGGGCTCGGTCGGACTGGCTGTCGATGACGTAACGCCTGCCCGTGCATGTGGTTCTATGCAGGTCGAGCCGACCTGCGGGTGACGCGGCTCATGCGGGTGATGCGGCTCACGAAGCCGTGCGGCTCGTGCGGCTCGCCGTATGCACGAGGTGCGGCTCACCCTATGCACCTCGTGCGGCTCACCGTACGCTCCTCGTGCGGCGCACCCTACGCTCCTCGTGCGGCTCGTTCTATGCTCCTCGTGCGGCTCACCGCCTAACCTCTCGTCTACCTGATCTCTCCGGCTTGTGCCGCTCAGCGTTACTGCCCGCACCTGCACTCCCGGAAGCTCTCGTATTTAAATGTCTGTCTGAAGGGCAGCCGTCATTAATGGGGTCGCCGCCGAATGCTCGTGGACACGTATGGCTCCTGCCCGCCTTCTCGGCAGCCTTTCTTCCAGGCAAACTCTCGCTGCGAGGGTAACCAGCCACGCATCACCCTGAGCACGATCGTGTTGGCTCAGTCTCCCTCTGCGGCTAGCCGTCAGTCCTAGCTTCGACTCGTATCGATTCAGGCACTGACGTTTGACTCGTATCCGGAGAAATCGCTTGTGAAATCCACGTAGCCGATTGCGTCACCGCTCTATCGCATTTTTGCCCTTTTTTCGTTTGATTGCATCGCTGCACAAGCCAGTTAGGGTTTTTCGCAAGCATATGTCTTCGAGTCGCCAGCCCAGCAGCAGGCTTGCGTGGTCTCCGCAGTGCCGCTACAGACGTCGCCACAGATAGCGACACCAACTGCCGTCCCACGGTAGTCGGCCGCCACACGCTCGCTCGTCGAGGTCTAGTTTATCGTCCGAGCACACCATCGACCTTTGTCTTGAGGTCATCGCGTTGGTCTGTGCGCAAGGCCATTGGCGTTTAAGACTAGTTGCCCTCATAGTCGCTCGCCCGCACATCTCCTATCGCATCGGACATAGACGTTTCCGGACATGGCCGCCATGTGGACAGCCGGCGGCTGTTCTGCCTGCGTGCGTCGGGAAGATATTGTGTGCTATCGCGCAACTGGCGCGCAGAAACCAGTGTAATATCCACCGCAGAATGCCAGCTGGAATCGTGGCCGGCCTTGGCCATGCGCCTCGCTACTTGCGTACGGCGGGTTCCTTGCCGCAGTGCCTGATAGCAGACATGGAGCTCGTGGGCGTTGCGGTGACATGCGCCAAGACTCCGGGTTTTCCGATAGATTGACGGGGCCCACCAGCCCTGTCTGTGCAGCATAGAGGCTACTGTAGCAATCCGGAGGGGTGCTTGCGCCTTCTATGAAGCCAATCCCTCGGCGTAGTAGCCGACGCACGTATCGAGCTAGTTGCTTTGGCCTAGCAGAGCTTCTTCCAGCCAAGCTTTGCCTAGACGCACCCGGCTCGGCTCGCAGTGCTCAGAAGAGAGCCCGCGGCCGCTCTATAAAGAGCGGCCGCGGGCTCTCTCCTCGTCACCGTCACACGCTGCAATCATGGGTTTTTGGAGAAGACTTTCGGACGTTATTCGGTGGTATCCGAAGGACATGAGCCACGAGGAACGTGTGCTCGTCCACAAGATCGACCTGCTCGTCCTGGTCTTTGCGTGCTTGACATACTTCACCAAGTTTCTTGATGTCTCGGCCCTGACCAATGCCTATGTCTCGGGCATGAAAGAAGACCTGAACATCTATGGCAATCGCCTGAACTATATCAATGCCGTCTACGAGGTCGGCTACTGCATCTTCCAGATCCCGTCCAACATCCTCATTACGCGGATCCCCGCCCAGTACTATCTCCCGACAGCCGAAGTCGTGTGGGGCATGTTCACGCTCGGCACGGCCTTTGTCAAGAACTACCAGCAGCTGATGGCAATGCGGTTCATGGTCGGTCTGGGTGCCACGGCTTGTTACGTCGGCTGCACGCATATCGTGAACTCTTGGTACCGGCGGTCCGAAATCGGCCGTCGCAACGCCATTTTCTATAGCGCCGGTCCGATCGGTACTATGTTCTCGGGCTACATCCAGGCAGCTGCATACACCAATCTGAACGGCCATGGTGGTCTCGAGGGCTGGCGCTGGCTGTTCATCATCTGCACGGTCATTACCGTTCCGATTGCGCTCATGTAAGTTGCCCTCTGTCCAAAACTAACCGCAGTGGCTACGTTGTTTTCCCGGACGTTCCCGAGCGCACGAAGTCACGGTTCTTGACTGAGCGCGAGCGCGAGCTATGCCAGTCTCGGCTGCTGCTCGACGGCTTCAAGCCGTCGACGGGCATCAACCGTACACTGTTCAAGCGCGTGCTAATCAACTGGCGCTTCCACGTCTTTGTGTCGCTGCTTGTGTTCAACTCGCTTACGGCGTACGCGCGCTCGACGCCGTTCACGCTGTGGCTCAAGGCAATGCCCGAGCGCTACGACACAGCCGACGTCGACAACCTGGGTACCATCACGTCGGCCGTACTGGTGGCGTCGGCCCTGGTCACTTGCTACTACAGTGATCTGACCCAGCAGCGATTTCCGGTCCTGTTTGTGGCCGGCGTGCTCAGTCTACTCGGAAACCTACTGCTGCTCATCTGGGACGTCTCACTGGGCGGCAAGTTCTTTGCGTTCATCATTCTCGGCGTGTCCCACGGGACTGCGCCGGTGCTGATCAGCTGGACTGCTGAGCAGTTTGCCGGCGACCTCGAGGCTCGTGCCATCGTGATCGCGTCCTATAACGTCGTTGGCGAGATGTGCGGTTTAGTAGTGCCGCTGGTTGTCTGGCAAGTCGTGGACTCTCCCAAGTTCCGCGCCGGTTACATCTTTGCGACCGTGATGTCGGTCTTTTGGCTGTTCCTGCTGTTTGTGCCGTACGTGCTTAACAAGCGGTACCCGCTGTTGCCCGATAGTGAGGAGGCCGAAGTCAGCCGGGTTAACAGCGAAGACTATGAGAAGGGTCTGCCCGAGGCTGGAAAAGCAGACAGCCTCAAGGACACGGCTGCGGTCGAAGAGAAGTCTATCGAGTAGTATCATTCAATACATTTTGGAGTTGGTACGGACCCGCTTACTGCATTTACCAGTCGTGTACCGGCTGTGGACAAACGATAGAGCGAGCTGCGGCCTGCCCGCTGTCTCCAACGACGTGTTTAGGCCATGCATGTCCGTCAGTGCCGAGCCAGCTAGAGCGACCGGACCCAACCTTATCCTATATGAAACTTTAAACAACACCAGCGCGCCTGATTGCACGGATGAACCGCCAGCTGTGCGACGCGTGCATACTCCTCGCACACACCAGCCTTTCTGGGCGACCTAAGCTTTTCCAGTCGCCTTCGGTGCGGACTCAGCGGCTGCACTCAGAGTCTGGATAAGCGGAAGTTCCGTCCCCCTGGAAATAAGCACGCGGACAGCGGTGGGGCCCGCAGATCACGCGCCAGTGTGTACACATCGCGCCTGCGCGAATGCACCCACGGGCCTGCCGAACGAGCAATCTCACCCTGCGGATCGGTAGCTGGTACCAAGTGCGCAGCGTGAGTACACTTAGACAGATGGCGTGCACTTGAAGATCTAGACTGGGTGGCCAAGTTGGTTAAGGCGTACGACTGTTAATCGTAAGATCGAGAGTTCGACCCTCTCCCTGGTCGATTTTTTTGTTTACCCCGCTCGCGCCGCACAGCGAATGCTCGCTTCACGGGAGAAATCTTGTTAGCGGCTAAAGTCTGGTCGCTTCGCGGCTGTTATTCGCCGTCACCCAGGCCAGTCGCCGTCAGACAAGTCATAGGATCTGCTGGCTCCGCAGCTTCACGCGCACTGCTGTGGCCGCGCTTGTCTCCTGACCTCTCCGTTTTAGTCAGATTCCGTGGTCTGCGCTTCCGAAGTCCCGACATCATCATGGGCCTGGAGTAGTACCAATTAGGCACCCTCGTAGACTACGACTTGGAGCTGTGTAGACGTGCACACATTTCGGCTCGTGGCGGATCTCGGGGCCTGTCTAGAGCGGACAGACACGTCGCCGACGCCACAGGTTTGACAGCACTGCCAGCGCCGACTGGCCCCAACCTCAGCTCTGTTTTGGTAGATGGCAGCGTCTCTGTGGTGTGCCATACTGTCCTAGAGCAGACCCAGCTGTCGGACGTAGAGCCGCATTAGCAGGGCGGTGCTGCAGCTTCTGCCAAAGGAGGCCATTCCCGTTAGTACGACGGTTCGCGTCCATACTGGAGGCGGTAGCCGCGTAAAAGCGACTGTGTAACTTTATGTTGTAACACTAGCGGGGTTGGCTCAGTTGGGAGAGCGTCAGACTGAAGTTTGACTTTGGTTAGCATATCTGAAGGTCCTGTGTTCGATCCACAGACACCGCATTTTCTTTTTTTTTATCGTGCTCGCTTTGTATTTTGTTGCCATATCGCTGTTTGCCTGTTTGTGGTGCTGCTTATGAGTTCAGCTGTTCCCGTTCGTTGGGATTGTTTTGGCATTGTCGGCCTATTCGTGGTTTCGGTTACGGGTTTTTCGTCAATAAGCGAGCCGATCGCGTTCTCGCGATTGTTCGCGACACAAAAATGCGAAGGCATGAACTACTGGTATTGCCTCGGCGAGCAAATGTGCCGTCTGTCTTTTTGTGCTTTTTGTCGCTCTGGAGCACAGCGTAGACGCAGTTGATATCGACGAAAGTCGCGAATCTGAGATCATAGAAACACTCGGCACATTTTAATGTAGTCAATCAGCCAGCGACGAACGTTCAGAGAAGATTCCTACCCAGTCATCTGTGTCGGTTCTGGCGTAGATGTCGTCTCAGCTACGCGCTCAAAACGTCTCTGTCTTGTATACGGTGCTGTCCACTTCAGGTGGTAACCAACGCAGGCGCATCAGATTTGCGAATTTTGCGGCCTACGCCGATATCGGTCCTCACGCGTCCGCAAGACGCGGCGCAGATCACAAGACATACGCGTAGTATCTTGTTCGGGCGTGGTCTGGTGACGAGATCAAGCGACCAGTCTCTGATCGTACGAGATCGCGAAGAGTCTCTGCCCGTCTCGGCCTGACGTCCGTGTGGCCTCACTCTACGCTCCTCTCCGCCAAGCAGCACCGATTTAGGCAGTTTAGACTGTCATCTAGAGTCCATTGAGCTCGTGGCAACTCTCTGAAGGCTATCTGAACAGCTATCTGAACAGCTCCGGACCCGTGCAGACGCGTCTCTATTGCCCCACGGCGTCTCCGATATCATAGGCAGCGCCCCGCAGCTCTATCGGGATCGCCGCAGCATGGTGGCACCGCTAGATAGCCACAGCTTGGCGCGACTCATATGAGACCCCGGAGCACACCCGGAAGCGGCCACGGCCGGACCGGAGCCCGGCCGGCGCTCTGCACGGCCTTCTGCTATCCCAGAATCCGGACCCACCATTTGCCTGCGGCCGGAGCCGGCCGCCATTGTCTGCGGCCGGAGAAATGTGCGGCCTAGGCTGCGGGAAATCGGAGAAACCGAGCGGCCGACGTGGCCGGTCCGGCGGAGCTCCGTAAGGAACTTCCCCCGAGCAGCGCCGCACCAGCATACCTACGGCGGCGCGCGTACGCAGCGCAGTCACGCAACGCAGCCCCGCGGTGTAGCAACGAGCCCCCGCCGCGAGCCCCCGCTGCGAGCCCACGACGTGGTGTCCGCGTGACGCCGGCGCGGTTCCGGCCGACTTTCGCGAAATCCGCCACGCGGACGCACCCTCGCAACGCCGCCTCTAGCGCCGGCCGCCCCCGGAATGTGAGCCGAATCGACCACGCCCCAGCCGGAGGTCGGCCCCCTCGCGGCTAGTTGTCATCTACTGCCCTGGAAGTCATCTACGCCCTCGCTGCCTAGCCTACCTCTCTAGAGCTAGTCCGCGGAACAGGGCCGACACAGCCTGGTGCAGTCGTCGGCGTCTCGCAGAGCCCGTAAGCGCCAACGGGAGCTGATGCAGCCACCTGTAGCCTTCGGCGCGACCGATAGCGCGGTCTGCACCGTCGTGCCGGCTATCAGCGGCACATGGCTTCAGAAGCACATGTCGGCCAGCACGCGGCCCGTCCCCCCCCCGCCACTGCGAGCGCTCCGCCGCCCACGTCGGCCCGACCACGCCGTTCGCTCGCACAGCCCTGGACCTGGGTCTATTTGACAAGACTGGAGTCCGTGCCCGATTTCGAGGACTCTGGCATGGTCCATCGTCATCGTCGACTCGGCGCACAACTCCCAGCGCGAGTCAGACGCTATGCCTTGAAGTTTTTCCTATCCAGGTATCTGCCGCGGGTCCGTCCCTAAAAAGCCGTTTCCGAGGACCATGTGGCGGGCTGACCTCAAACTCTAAAATAGTGCCCCGGCCGACCAAATTAGAGTTCGCCAGAATTGACGTGACCCCAGATTTTGTGCGCCCACACTCAACCCCGGATTCTCCCCGCGTTACGGTTCCTGGAGCACATAGTCAGCAGCACAGTTGCTGCAAGCCTGCGGTACTTGGCAGGCATCCGGAACAGGCGCACAAAGCCCCTCGTCAACCGGGAAGTCTATAAAACCAGCGGGCCAGCCATGGGTTTGAAACACATTCGCTTTATTCTCAGCCGGGGCCACAGTAGTGCACCCGTGTCTGCTTCGAACTCGTCTTCGCTCACCATGACTACCACCAACGTTCCTCTCGATGACTTCAAGGCGGATGAGCTCCAGCTGGAGAACGCGGCTGTGACGCTGGAGGACGTGCTCCCGAAGCACAACAAGCCGTGGTACAAGGTGCCCAGTTTGCTGAAACTGAACCTGCTGCTGCTCATTCCAATCATGAGCTCGACCATCGTGGGCTACGACGGCTCGATGCTGAACGGTCTGCAGTCGCTGGAGGACTGGCAGACGTTCTTCAACCACCCGACGGGCGCGTATCTGGGCACGATTTCGGCGGCGCCGACGTTCGGACAGTGTTTTTCTGCGCTGTTTGCGGGCTACCTGCCTGACATGATGGGTCGCCGGCCGCCAATTCTGATCGGCGCGCTCACGATTATTGTGGGATCTATTCTGCAGGCCGCCGCGCAGAACTACGCCATGTTCTTCATTGCCCGGTTCATCATTGGCGTCGGCTCCGGCGTGGCCGTCACGCCGTCGCCGTCGCTGCTGTCGGAGCTCGCGTACCCGGCGCACCGCCACGTCATGACCACCGCCTACAACGTCATGTGGTACTCAGGCTCGACCATCGCCGCCTGGGTCACCTACGGCACCTTCCACATGAAGACCGGCGGCAACTGGTCGTGGCGCATTCCGTCCATCCTGCAGTGCTTCTTCCCGTGCATCCAGGTTCTGTTCATCTACTTCCTGCCCGAGTCGCCGCGTTACCTGGTCTACAAGGACCGCGTGCCCGAGGCGCGCGCGGTGCTGGCCAAGTACCACGCCGACGGCGACGACAGCGCCCGCATCGTCGACTTTGAGCTCGCTGAGATCCTGCAGGCCATCACGGCCGAGAAGGAGATGAAGGCCTCAAGCTTCAAAGCGTTCTTCTTGCCCGAGAACCGGCTGCGCCTGTTCATCGTCATCGCTGTGCCGTTTATGCAGCAGATGTCCGGCAACGGCCTAGTCTCGTACTATCTCTCGCTCGTGCTCAACTCGATCGGCATCACCACGTCCAGCGAGCAGCTTGTCATCAACGGTGCGCTCAACATCTACAACTTCGGCTTGGCTCTGATCATCACCGCCGTCGTCAACCGTTTCCGCCGCCGCTCGCTCTTCATCGCCAGTACCTCGGGCATGCTCTTCGTCTTCACTATCTGGACCGTGCTCTCGGCCATCAACCAGCAGCGCAACTTCGAGCAGAAGTCGCTCGGCCAGGGAGTGCTGACCATGATTTTCTTCTTCTTTTTTGCATACAACATCGGTCTGCTCGGTCTGCCCTACCTGTACATGACCGAGGTCCTGCCGTTCCACCTGCGCTCGAAGGGCATGGCCATCACACAGATGGTCAACGGCCTGACCTCAGTCTACAACGGCTTTGTGAACTCGATTGCGATGGACGCTATCTCGTGGAAGTACTACATCGTGTACTGCTGCATCCTTGCCCTCGAGTTCTGCGTCGTGTTCTTCTTCTTCCCGGAGACCAAGGGAGACACTCTGGAAGAGTCTGCCCAGCGCTTTGATAACGCGCGCCAGAAGGGCAAGCTCGAGGCTGACCCGGACACGGCGCTCGAGATGAACACTGTTTAACTGTTTTAATAGTTAATTGATTTCTACGTTTGCTTTAGAGTGAGGATGATTGCGCCGCACGACGTGCGGCTTACTGCGGAGGCTGCGGACGTCCCCCAGCAGCGAAGAGAGCGGCCCTCGGTAGAGTAGTCGGCCGGTGGAGCCGCGCGGCACGGGCCGCTGTGCGTGCTCCGACGGCCAAGCCGCGGGCGACGGCGCGGGTGGCTGCCTGTGGCAGAGCTGGAGTGAATGCCGCACGGCGTGCGGCTCAGAGAGCTTCGAGGCACTGCAGCAGCGCGCCGGAGTCCGGGCGGCTATGTGCGCCGCACGGTGTGCGGCTCGCGTAGGCTCGACCCCGCTCTGCGGACCTCGCGTTGCGGACGCGCCGAGCCGCATACGGTGCGGCGCAGACAGCCGCACCTCGTGCGGCTCACCCTCCGACCCCGCTCGGCCGAAGGCAGCTACCCTCCGCCGAGTCGCCGCCGGAGTCACCACCCGCCCAACACGGCCGCTCCCGAGACTCCGCTCCCGCCCTGCCGCCCACCCCCGCCGGGCCGCAGTCGCGCGTGCAGGCCGCAGGCGAGCCCGCGAGCCGCACGTCGTGCGGCGCCGCGGGCGGGGCCCCCCTAACCCCTCTTCCGAATCCTAGCTCGTTCCAGTAGGCTTGCCGTCGCGGCCGAGAGTCACGCCGTGCAGCCTAAGTCGCCGGCTGTACGGGTCGGCACCACTGCCACCCGACCAGACGCGGGGTGTCGGGTCCCAAGGCAGCCGCCGAATCGAACTGTCGCGGCCGCGCCGGAATGCGCCCAAAGCGGCCCACTTCAGCGCAAGCCACTCGCAGCACCGACGGCTTGGCGGCGTTCGGGCTAGCCCAGACGCCTGACCGTGCCCGCAAGCGACGTTACGTCAGCGCCGAATGCAACATTTATCCGGTCCGGCTCTTAGCGCAATCTACCGCAACCGCAGCCGACACTCTACAGCGACTAAACACGGAGCGGAGGAATACTCGGCCGCTGGGAGAACGGGCCAGGGCCCGCTCCAGGGCCCATTTAAACCGCGGGGATCTCTCGCAACCGTCACCGTCTTGCGACAGCCGTTCCAGATCGTCACCACAGCGACCATGAATCAATTGAACATCGAAGAGACCATCGAGCAGCTCACGCTCAAGGAGAAGGTCAGCCTTCTCTCGGGTACGTGCGTGCGCGGCCGCGCTGACCTCAGGCGTCGACTTCTGGCACACAGCATCGGTGCCGCGCCTGAACGTGCCGGCGATGCGCTTCACTGACGGCCCGAACGGCGTCCGCGGCACGCGCTTCTTCCGCGGCGTGCCTGCGGCCTGCTTCCCGTGCGGCACGGCCATGGCTGCCACGTTTGACCAGGACCTGATGGTCCAGGCCGGCGAGCTCATGGGCCACGAGGCGCTTGCGAAGGGCGCCCACGTCATCCTCGGCCCGACCGTCAACATGCAGCGCTCGCCGATCGGCGGCCGCGGCTTTGAGTCGTTCTCGGAGGACCCGGTGCTGGCGGGTGTCATTGCCGGCGCCGTGATCCGCGGCATCGAGAGCACCGGCGTCTCGGCTACGATCAAGCACTACGTCTGCAACGACCAGGAGGAGAAGCGCATGGCGTCTAACTCGATCGTCGGCCAGCGCGCGCTCCGCGAGATCTACCTGCTGCCGTTCCAGATCGCCATCCGCGAGGGCATGCCCAGCGCGCTCATGACCGCCTACAACAAGGTCAACGGTGTCCACGCCGCCAACAGCGAGTTCTTGCTCAAGGACGTCCTGCGCAAGGAGTGGGGCTGGAACGGCCTCGTCATGAGCGACTGGTTCGGCTGCTACACCACCGCGGAGTCCATCAACGCCGGCATGGCCATCGACATGCCCGGACCGACCGGCTTCCGTGGCCAGCTCGTCGAGCGCGCGATGGGTGCCGGCCTGATCACCGCCTCGACCGTCAACCAGCGCGTGCGCGAGGTGCTGACGCTCGTCAACCGCGCCATCGCCACCGGCGTGCCCGAGAACGCGCCCGAGGAGGGCCGCGACTGCCCCGAGACGAGCGCGCTGCTGCGCAAGATCGGCGCAGCCTCCGTGGTCGTCCTCAAGAACGACGCCGGCGTGCTCCCGCTCAAGACCGACAAGACCGTGGCTGTGATCGGCCCGAACGCCAAGTTCGCCGCCTACTGCGGCGGCGGCTCGGCCAGTCTGACGCCGTACTACGCCATCACGCCCTTTGACGGCATCGCGGCCAAGTTCGCTGACGTCAAGTACGTCAAGGGCTGCGACGGCCACAAGCTGCTGCCGCCCATTGGCGGAGACTTTGTCGCCGCCGACGGCACCACCGGCATGCACTGCCAGGTCTTCCTCGAGCCGCCGTCCGTGGCCGACCGCAAGCCCATCGACACGTTTTCGGTGACCAAGCTCGACATGCTTCTGGTCGACTACAAGCACCCCAAGATCACGCCCGAGTCCACGTTCTATATCACTTCCGAGGGCTCGTTTGTCCCGGAGGAGACCGGCGACTACCAGTTTGGCGTCTCGGTCTATGGCACGGCCAAGCTCTTCATCGACGACAAGCTCGTCGTCGACAACGACACCAAGCAGGTCCGCGGCTCGTCCTTCTTCGGTGCCGGCACCGTGGAGGAGACCGGGACCGCGACCCTGACCGCGGGCACCAGCTACAAGGTCAAGCTCGAGTTTGGCAGCAGCAACAGCTGCAAGCTTGTCGACCCCAACGGCGGCACCCAGTTCGACAACGGCGGCGTCAAGGTCGGCATGGTCCGCGTGCTCGACCCGGCGATCGAGATCGCCAACGCGGCCGCCGTCGCTGCCACCGTCGACCAGGTCGTGCTCTGCATCGGCCTCAACCTGGACTGGGAGTCCGAGGGCTACGACCGCTCGAACATGGACCTGCCGCCGCACACGAACGAGCTGGTCGCTGCTGTGGTCAAGGCTAACCCAAACACGGTCGTCGTCGTTCAGTCGGGAACGCCTGTCGAGATGCCATGGGCTTCGGACGTGTCTACGCTCGTCCAGGCCTGGTACGGCGGCAACGAGACTGGAAACGCGATTGCCGACGTTCTCGTTGGTGACGTCAACCCGTCTGGCCGTCTGCCGCTGACCTTCCCGGTCAAGGTCCAGGACAACCCGGCCTACCTCAACACGGCCTGCGACGTCCGTGACGTCGTCTACGGCGAGGGAATTCACATCGGCTACCGCTACTACCAGAAGGCCGGTCGCGCGCCACTGTTCTACTTTGGCGAGGGCCTCTCTTACACCTCCTTTGGCATCTCGGACCTCAAGCTTGCCCAGGCCGACGGCTCGGTCGAGCTCACGTTCACGGCGGGCAACACGGGCGCGCTCGACGGCGCTGAGGTCTTCCTGTTTTACGTCAGCCAGAAGGCCCCGGGCGCCGACCGCCCGGTGCGCGAGCTCAAGGCGTTCAAGAAGGTCGAGATCGCGGCCGGCAAGTCTACGGCAGTCTCTCAGACGCTGTCGATCCCGCACGCGACGTCTTACTGGAGCCTTGACGAGGACTCATGGATCTCTGAGAAGGACACTTACACCGTGACGGTGGTGTCGACGAGCAGCCAGACCGAGCTGGCGGCGTCGTTCACGACGACGTCGCAGCTGCTGTGGCGCGGCCTGTAGACGTGCGGTTGTGTCCGTGGCGCTGCTGTAACCTGGGCTGTTGTGTCTGTGGCGTGCCCGCGACTAGCAGGCTGTTACTGTGGCTTGTCCGTAACCGTGGCGCGCTTGTGACTGTGCCGGCTTGTCTGTGACCTTGTCCGCCTTAAGCCGCGCCGCCCATAGCCGAGCCATCTGTCTGCTCAATACATTTACATTCGAATGCACTCCATCGCCCGTTGGACAGCTGATACACCATGTCACCGTCCGGGTTGCCACAGCGTACCTGACGCGCCTGCTCACATCGGGCAACTCTCGCCGGAGCCGTGCGCGACGCGTGCGCGGGTGCACCGCCCTCACCGCCTCCACCGCCACCGGCAGAATACACGGCTATTTTGAATCACCACCCAGCTTCCGGAACATTTCGCGCCTGTAGAAAATACCCTTTTAGGTAATCCCACCCGTTAAAGTTCCGAACACACCTCCAACTGTCGTCTCCGCAGCTCCCATTAAACCTTTTTTGGATCGTGCGGGGTTCACCAGCTCCCCCGCCGCTCCTTCCACACCTTTGGCACTCTCCCAGGCGGGGCAACCGGGCCCAACAGCCTGATTTAGCCAGAAATTGACCCGGCCGGCACCCGACTCACGCACATACCTACCACCGATCCTGCGCACCCGTCCAACCCAGACATCGACCTGCGCGCGTGCTTTATTGATTGCGTCGCGGATATATCGGCCTCATGGGCGCTCTGACTCGGAAGACGTCGGCGAAAAAGCCGCCGTCGCAGCTCGCGATGGCTGTATCGCCTTACGAAAAACAAATGGGCAAGCTCGAGATCATCATCTGCCAGGACGGCGACGGCGGCTTCAACCCGCGCCGTAAAGCGAAGTGCTCGTGCCTCAACTGCCGTGCGAAGAAGCTCAAGTATGTGTTCCCGAGGCGCGGCTGACAACAGATGTGACGAGCAGCGGCCGACTTGCTCCAGCTGCAAGTCTCGGTACCTCACCTGCGAGTACCGCGATGCTGCCGAGAAGGCTACAGAGCCGCCGGCCGACACCCCGACCGACGTCGACCGTCTCGACGCCCTCAGCTCCTCCCCGACGGGCACCGTGGCCACAATGTACTCAGTTTCCTCGGTCGACAGCCGGATGGACGCGCTCTCGCCGTCGTTCTTTGGCCGGTTCGACGACACTGCCTCTGTCTCGACGTTTGAGTCTATGTCGAGCTGTGTCATGCCCAGTCCCAGTCTCAGCTCCGACAGCGGCTCGTTTGCTGAGCCCGGCGTCGAAGCAGACCTCATGCTATCACCCGAGTTCGTCAATCTCTCGGCTGTACCGGCCTCGCACAACCTGACTGCGGCAAAACTGCTGCAGTGGCCCGCCGTCAGCAAGCTCCTGCCACCCGAGTACCATTGTGAAGACGACATTATCATGTACACCGGCCCGAACCGTGCCGAGGTCGACGAAGACGTGCCGGTACTGCTATCGCCAAACGAACCCAACGCACTCGACCGCGTCTTTGACCTCAACATCCACAAACCGCTCTTGCGCTCCTTCCTCAAACGCGCGTACGCGTCCTACCCAATCATAGACATCTCGCGTATCGAGCGCATGTTCTTCACTGCCCGACTCATCCGCAAATACTCGCATCTTGACGGCGCTCTTATGGCCATCATCCTGGCAATTGGCGCCGAGACGCGCACCCTCGACGTGCGGGGCCTCGCGCCCGGCGAAGACCTGCGGTCCATACAGGCCGGGCTCTACAAAGTCGCTAGCAGCCTGATGACGTCGGTTACCCGCAAGCTGTCGCTCAAGACCGTCCAATACTGCATCTACATGAGCCTCTATGAGCTCATGCGGTTGCGGCCACTCGACTGCTACCGCCACATCCAGCACGCGTGGTCCAACCTGCAAGTCCTGTTGCGTATGCAGAAAGGCGCCGCGCTCTCCAGCGTCGACTACGATCTCAACCTGCGCTGCTACTGGTGCCTGTTTGTCCTCGACAGCGAGCTGCGAGCAGAGTTTCAGCTCACGCCTATGGGTATTGAGTCGTTTGAGTCCACCACCGATCTTCCGAAGGGCCAGTGCGAGTCCTCGGAAACTCTGGAGCTCTACGGCGGCATCGTGATCTGGTACTACTTCAATGCGCACATCGCCATCCGGCGATTGCTCAATCGCGTTCATTCAACGCTCTACACACAAGAGCCCGACGAGGCGCTCATGAAGCCTGGACTGCTTCTTGCGACAACGCATGAGCTCGAGTACCAGCTCGAAACGTGGCGGTCCAACCTACCACCGATGCTGTACTTCGAGAAAGACGAGCTCGCCGAGTTCCGTTGCGATGACGCCGACGATCCTGTCCGCCGCGCCACCACTTACTGCCGGTTCTTCCTCTTCCAGAAGTACCGCGCGGCACGCATCGTCATTAACCGGTTCTACCTCTACTTCGTCCTGCACTTTGCAAAGTCCTCGCAAGAAGACCCGCTCATTCTCGACCGGTATCGCGAGAAAGCCGTCCAGTGCGTCAACGACGAGACGGTCTCTATCCTCCCCATCAGCCCGAAGGATACCGAGTACCTTCTCGGCCAGTACTGCCCGTCAACGTTTTCGCTGCCTTCTGTATTTGTGCACGCAGTTGCCCTGATCGCCTGCTACATCGCCTCGGACAAGCTACCCGTCAACAAGACCGCTATCGAGGAGCAGCTCTCGTTTACGCTGCGAATCATCAATTCGAGTCTGGCGCCCTGGTTCGGTCTCGCGGCCGAACTGTCTGAACTTGTCAACTCGATGATCCGCAGCATCGCCACCGTCGCCTTTGACGACGTCTTGGCTTAGTTTTAATTATGTGGAGTTGGGTGTACATTAGCTTTATTGGACGATTATAAGGCTTAGCCTTTTCTTATCGATTGCCCAGGGTAGGGCCCCGCTGCTGCGGCTCCCGGGCCTGCCGGCAAAGCCACTGCCGGCAAAGCCACCGACCTCACCCGGGCCCACAGTCTTTGCAGCTTAGCTATAGGCTCGGATAAGCCCCTCGCGGCCTTGGCGCTTTGCTGCGTCGTGGCCATGTCTCCGAATCAGCTCCGTGCTGTTCGGGGCCGCCAAGCCGCAGCTGCTCCGGCTGCCTGCAGAGTGGACCACGCTGCTGGTCCCGGGCCCGCGGCAGCGGTTGCGGCGACGCGAGCCCATCCAAGTATGGTCTAGTCTCGACGCGCCCATAGCCACGATATGGCGCCCAGTCTTGGCTCGTGCTTGTATTAAGAATAAGCTTCACTATTGTTTGCCCAATCAGTCAAGGCGCCACACTGGTGCCCGCGCGGCCACCAACTTCAACCGGCAGATCCTGTTTCTCGGACCGGACCGTCAAATCAGACACCTGCAGCCTGCCGTTTGCCGCCTAGATCGCTGTGCCGCTCTGCCGGTCATAGGCCGGAAGAGGGCGCTATCAGATTGACAGTAGTCGTATCGAGTCTGGCAATGGCCGCTATCGTTCCGGCAGATACAAGATAGCATGACTGGTTATATAGGGTCTCCCCAGTCCTTATACTCTGTAAACCCTGCTTCTCGTCGCCATGGGACTCTTTAAAAACATGCGCTTCTTCAAGATGGAGGAGTACGAGACGGTCACCGTTGTCGGGTACAACGGTGAGGAGGTCGTCATGCCCGTCGAGGTCGAAGGCTATCAGCCCGAGCGCTGGCGCAAGATTGCCAACTTCTTCTGGGACACCTGGGATATGCCCCCAGTCCAGCGTCACTATGTGCGCAAGATCGACTTCTTCATCTTCTCGTATTCGCTCCTGTCGTATATTGTGAAGTCGCTCGACCAGAACAACTTCTCGAACGCGTACGTCAGTGGCATGAAGGACGATGTAAGTACGCGCTCGGCTGCGCTGACCTCCAGCTCAAGCTCTTCGGCCAGGAGCGCAACCTGTTCACGACGCTCTTCAACATGGGTTACCTCTCGGGCTCGGTGCCGAACCAGTTCATTATCAACCGCGTGCGTCCGTCACTGTACCTGCCTTTCTGCGAGCTCGTCTGGGGCGTGCTGACGACCGTCATTGCGGCCGCCCACAGCGCGCGCGTCATTTATGGCATTCGCTTTGTCTGCGGTTTTTTCGAGTCCGCGCTCTTTCCGTCGTTTAACGTCATTCTCGGTAGCTGGTATGCGCCGCCCGAGCTTGGAAAGCGCATGGCACTCTTTGAAGTCTCGTACGCCATCGCCGGCATGTTCTCGGGCTACCTCATGAGCGGCCTATACTCGACCATGAACGGCACTGGTGGCCTTGCGGCTTGGCGCTGGATGTTTATTTTCGACGGTGTCATCACCATCCCGATTGCGTTCCTTGGCATGCTCATGATCCCGGATTTTCCCCATACCACGCGCGTGCCCTGGCTCTCCAAGTGGGAGAAGGAGTACGGTATTCGCCGCGCGGCAGAGCTTGGCCGCGTCAAGCAGAAGCCTTTGACTGCGGCCGCCATCAAGGAAATCTTCTTGAAGCCGACAGTGTACTACGCCACCTGGCCGTACACTGCCAACTTCTTCGCATCATACACCGGCTACTTCAACCTCTGGCTGTCGTCGCTCAAGGATCTCTCCGTCCAGCAAGTTAACCTGATCCCGACCGCTGGCAGCGCACTCTCGCTCATAAGTTGCGGCATCATGCCAGTCATTTCAGACAAGTACCGCATCCGCTGGCAGTTTGGCGCTCTCAGCTCGGGCTTCTGTCTGCTTGGAGCCATCCTGCTGAGTGTGTGGTACCTGCCCGAGGGGGTGCTTATGTTTGCCAACCTTGTGCCCAATCTCGGCGCTCCGGGCCAGCCCATCATCATTGCATGGATGAGCGAGAGCTTCCAGGACAACACGGAGCTTCGGAGTATGATCATCGGCTTTGGCAACGTAATCGACTATGCCTTCCAGGCCTGGATTCCGCGTAAGTGTCTGCTCGATCCCGACATTGCTAACCGCAGTCGTTGTCTACCAGACCAACCAGGCGCCGCACTACAAGTACGGCTACCAGATCTCGGCCATGATCTATGCACTCCACATCATCTCGATCGTTATGTTCAGCTTCCACGTGAAGAGCTACCACCGCAAGCGTGGCATGATCATGAACGAGTTCGGTCTGCCTGTTCCGCTGGAGGAGCTCGGCTCCGAGGGCAGCATTGTAATCCGCGACGGCTCCTCGATCGAAAACATCGAGAAGGGTCTGGACTCCAAGTCGCTGCCGAAGGAGAACGTGGCGGTGAAAGTGGCCACGCTCGATGGCTAATGCCCTGTTTGTATTTGTGTAATTGCTGCATCTTTCGCCTGAAGAGCGTGTAATCATCCATTGAGTCTCCGCCGCACATCCTGCTCGAACCCACTGATGCCGTCAGTTTGGACCCGAAGGCCACCTTTGAATATGCGGTAGACGGCATGCCGCGAGCCCTCCACGTCCTCGGACTCCTCCACCACCGCACGTATAAAGTGCCGGTCGTGTGTCGCCAAGATTACTGCTCCCTCGTACGACTTCAGAGCCTCGGCTAGTGCCTCGATGGTGTGGTAATCAAGGTGCGTGGTAACCTCGTCTAGCACCAAGAGATGCGGATTCGATCGCAGTTCCAGTGCGAGCCCAAGCCGGACGAGCTGACCGCCAGACAGTACGCCGACAGCCGTATCCGAGGCAGTGCGGCCAACTAATCCTAGCCCGGACAGGAGCGTGCGTGCGGCTTGCTCGTCCATTTCTGTTCCGGAGCGCACCAGCTGGAGCGCAGTAGCACCAGGATCACGCGAGCCTAGCTCGATGAGCTCATCTGTCCGATGTTGCGAGTAGTAGCCAATCTTAAGGCGTGGATGGTGTTCTACAGTCCCGCGCGAGGGCCGGAACTGGCGCATGATCAGCTTCAGCAACGTCGACTTTCCGCAGCCGTTCCTCCCCACTAAGCCGAGTCTATCCCGCGGAAACACAGTCAGACTGACGTCTGCCAACGTGTCCTGCTCCGCGCCCTTGTATCGTACACTCGCATGTTCTACGGCCACGAGAGAGCCCGGCATTTTGAGCTCCGCCGGCGGAGGGATCTGGATCTTTCGATGCACCTCGTCCACGATCACTTCGATCTCGGCTCTTGCAGTTAGATGAAACCCGGCCAGGTCGCGGCTGCGTTTGAATCGTGTCCCCTTAGCCGACGTCTCTACGCCGGTTCGGTTCTCCAACTTCTTCTGCCGGGACTTTGCCTGTCGCAGCTTGTTGTCGTCCCCTGTGGCCTTGCCGACTTGTTTGTTTGTCTGGATCGTCTTTCGGAGACGATCGACCTGCTTCGTCTCGTTTTCCTTGAGCTTTTCCAGATGTATCTTCTTTTTCTCGAGCTCTTCTTCGTAGAACGAGAGGTTACCGGGAAAGTACTCGAGCTTGAAGTCCTTGACCAGCACCAACTCCTCACAAATATTGTCCACAAAATCCCTGTCATGAGAAACAACCAGGACGGTCGGTCCCTCCAGCTCTTGCAGATAACTCTCTAGCCAGAGAATGCCACGGATGTCCAGGTAGTTTGTGGGCTCATCCAGGATCAAGAGATCGCAGGATTGAATCAATGTGGCTGCGAGCAACGCCCGCATCTTCCATCCGCCCGACAGCGTTTCAAAGGTCTGTTGCTTTCTCGCATCAGAGAACCCAAGGTGCTCCAGCATCTCTGTCGCATTCTCGGCAATTTGTCTGGCCGGTCGTGCCTCCAGCTGCTCATCCACAACCGCGATGGCGTCGACAGCCTGGTTGTACCAAATATCGAATTCCGGAGCGTCCGCGTCCACGTCCCCTTCTAACTGGGCCGCCGACTCTGCGGCCTCCTTTTCAGCCTGCAACAGTGCCTTCCGTGCCTGTAGGCCCCGTGATCCACTTCGTAGCTGTGCCAGCTGCTGAATCCGCTCAAGCGAGTGCATCATTTTTCCATGCTTGATAGCTCGGTGTGCTCTGACCAGCGCTACCGGATCCGAGCTCACCAACGCCTGGTGCAGGGCATCTTGCTGCCTGACGAGGTCCGCGCGAAATGTGTCACAGGCCTGCACATACTTGAGCACCGGCATGGTTTCGTCTGGCAGGTGCAACTTTGCGGAGTTAATCTCTCCATGCTCGGCGTTCACGCCGTTCTGTTCGCTCGTGCGCGCCGTTGTCTGCAGGAGAGCCGCGATCCGCATTGACTGCGGCACTCCCGCAATCAGCTTTTCGGATATCGAGCGCAACAATGTTGATTTTCCCGCTCCATTGCTTCCAGTTAAACAGTACTTTGTGCCTGGCTTCAGCTTCAGGTTGGCGTCCACCAGTAACTTTGTGTCACTAGAACGTTTTGCTCCACGTAGCTTGACACCACCCTCTTCTGTTGTTAGGCGCTCCAAACTTAGACTGAGCCCATCGATGTCCAGCTCGCTTCTTTGCGACTCGGTCACCAGATGGAACCGCGTCTGTTGGCAGGATGCCACGATGCGGGTATCCATAAGTGTATCCGTCGTGCGTACTCGTGATCTAAACGGCTACGCGTGTTTACAGAGGATCCCACATGCATTCTGCGCGTGCTCTTGTACAAGCCGCTGTATTCTGAGTCCAAATTAGTCATCCCAGCATCAGCGGACTTAAGCAAAAATTCCGGTCAGACCAGCCACGCTACATTACATGACCAATGCAGGATGCGAGAATCAGGAGTTTTTTGCGTAAGCGGATGGCCTGTAAGATTCTGTAGATCGGGGGATGGAGGGATATCCCGCGATTTCCTCCCATCGGAATCGGCCTGGGGGGGAGGGGGGCGGCGCTTCCTTGCTATCGGATAAACAGTTGCTCCGCTAGTAGATACGTAGATATCTGAGATTATTGATAACTCGGCGCAGCTCTGAAAAGTTCCGGGCAGGAAACGTGGTAGCAGATGCAGACTACAAGCAGCGTCGGCTTGCTCTTCACACGTATACATGAGTCGAACGTCTGCAGCATCCCAGCCGCGAGCCCCGCACCCGCCCAGAGTACCTCCGATGTCGCGCTTGACGTTTTTGTGACGCAAACTCTTTTTTGGTCCAATAACCTGCTGCAGGGCTAAATTGTGCCTGAGAGGGGCACATGCAGTTTGCGGGGGCATGGGCAAAACGGTCAGGCACCGCTGCCTTCCAGCTGGCGAATTCCGTGACGCGACACCAAGTCCTGAACTGTCTCGGTAAAAGCCGGTCACGTTTGGGGAACGTGCTTGTCTTGTTTAAGCAGAATGTGGGGTCAAATGAAAAATAGCTAAGCTTTCGTGGGCCGGTGTCCAAAGAAGGCAGCCCAGTTCGGACCTAGTAGTCGCAACGTCATGCCCAAACTCAACTCCATGACGTCGAGTAAGGTACCGACCATACGGCTACTACCCGACGCCGAGCACTCATGTCGTCGGCTATCGTACCACAGGCTCATTTCGCCAAATCTCTTCGTCTGTTACCGAAATGGACCTCGGAAGTACTACATACCGAGGTACCGAAGACCAGCCGTCGTCGCAGACCGGAGGCTTAGCTGGCTTCAACCCCACATTCACCAAACCCGGTATTGGAGACGGCGAACTCGTCAGGCACGCTACCATCGGATCCCGTCAGCCATTGGGCGGTCACCATACAGATCTTTTATCAAGCAGTTGAATCATATTCGATCCATTACCCCGCGCCCGTAACACCAAGAGCCTCGCCTACTGTCTTGATGGCGCCCCACTCAGTGCTACTTTCGTCCCCTCATCTCCGGCTGGCCCGATCGCCAGCAGGTTCGAGAAACGGCTGTGCCGACCGACTACCGAGGTACATTTCGTTCAACGCTGGGTGCTGTAGCGTGCAATTCTCCGGTTACTGCTTGTGGTCGCAATAGGATTAGCGCGTATTTTGTCCTCCGTTAACTCACTAGTGTTGTTACCTGTGGGGGTGATCAACAGAGTGCTACCTACGGAGAATCCCCAGGCCGAACGCCAGACTCGACGGGGTGGCGGTCAGACTGGCTGACAGCTTTGGGTTCACTCTACAAACGAATATTCAGTAAGCCGACTTGTCGTACGGCCCTGTGGCTGTCAGGCGCACCTGCAAATCGCGAACTGACAGCGGCGTCAGACCAAAAGCACATCAGACAGACTCTGCTGGCGCCACCCATGTCCGCCTGTCGTGCGGATCGTCGCGCCCCACTCGTCGGAGATGTTCCGGGCAGTCCGGAGATAAACAACTACCGCTAGCAACTCGCGACCACTGCATCCGAACCTCGGCCGGCGCGCGCTATCCGCCCGCCTAGCTGTCGACTCCTGGTTGCACAGGCGCTGCGCGGTCGCATGCCGCCTGGCCGCATGCGAGCACGCGCCATCCTTCACAACCGCCCATGAGCCATGTTTAAGCTAAGTAACCTGCCATGTATTCGACCGGATGCGCAACAATCGGCCCGATGAGACCCTATTGCAGCTAGAAGCGCCGTGCTGCCGCCAGTCGCGGCGGGCTGGCCCGACCACCTTAGGTAGCAGCTCTTTCCCCCGCGGCGCTTGTGTAGCCCCGCGTCGGCCCGACATCGGACCGGTGGTCCGCTCCTCCGTCTTGGCTGGTTGCGCGAATTTAACAATAGACGACGTTTTGGGCTAGCCTGAGTATTTACAGAGAGACCCCACTTCCGAAGATTTTGCCATGCTGCAAGCGCCCTGAGACTGGCTCAAAAGTTTAAGGATAGCGCCAGTTGCATACGGTAATGTGGGATGTGCGTCTTCCCTTTGATCCGGTCGGGTAAGGTTATTGTGCGGTCGGTAACCTCCGACCGGAACAATAGAGCAGGTTCATACACTCGGAACATCCATACGCTTATTGTACTGGGGCCGTGCGATGCCCCGCGTACTCATTTGCCCCGCGTGTTTCCGATAACCTAACCCATAGAGGTACCATCTGTACCCGCTAGAGACCACCGAACGTACCTTTGAATTTTAACTGCCCCTCATCCCTTTTTGGAAATATATTTTTGGCACCGCGTTTGGGGCCCACCGTCCGCGAAGAACAGGGCTGGCCGGATTCCTGTCAGACCAGATAGAAGCGGGGAGGAAGCTTACGCGTTGTCATTACCGCTGGGTACAGGCATTTCGTTTAAACTGCCACGATGTGGGTTCTACTTGGCAATGTGCGGTACCGGTTCTCCAATTGAAGAGAGGTCACGGAGAAATGATGTTCCCGTTCTAGATTTCGCCCAGTTTTTGCTACGCTGGTCGTATTTTTTTTCACTTCACCAAAAAATCAAATTTATTCGAACTAACTCATTGTGCCCCCTCGGCAGGAAACCGCCAAGCAGACAATTGAACCACATATTCTTAAACCTAAACCCAGGCCGAAGTCACCGGCGTGACCTTCAGCGACACATTCTTCGCAGTACCAGTAGAGAAGAGAGCCAGCTTGGTGTCGGCGCTGGACGGGAAAATTTGAGCAGTGATCACTGACTCACCCACGTTGCCAAACACCTCGACCGACGACCAGTCGAGCAGAATGCGCAGCTTCACCGAGCCATCTTTCTGCTTGCTGAGCGGACCGTAGTACACACCGGGGAAGCTTGTGCTAAACTCGACATCACCCGACGCCTGACGGTCCACAAACATAGTGGCCTTGGCAGGGTCATAGCCAATCGACGTTCTCTGTGTCTTGCCATCGGTACGCACATCGATACCAAATTTGCCTGAAACAGGAGTGAACTGCAGCGTAATGTCGAAGAGCTTGCCGGTCACTGGTAGAGTCACGTTCTGCTTCGACAAGTTAGACCAGGTCTTACTGTATGGCTTGGTCTTCTCCAGCGAGGCCAAGTTCATCTGCGGCTGCTGCACCAGCTTAGCGGCACCAGAGATTGTCTTCAGTGTCATAAGTCTCGGAACGCTCATAGCGCTACGCCAGGGAGTAGTGGGGATCTCGGCGCCGTACGCCCAGCTGCTCATCCAGCCGACCGAGACACGCTCGTAGGTTGAGAGGCCATTGTAGGTCGCAGCGGCGTAGTAGTCAGGACCGTGGTCGACCCAGTTAGCCTCCGGCGGAAGCGAGCTGTTCGAGAACAGGATCTGGCCGACCTGAAGATGGCCGTAGCCACCAGTCGACTTGTCCACGATCTCAATGTATCCCGACTTGCCGATCAGGTCGCTAGTGTCCCACTGCTCCCAAATGACATCGCCACCGCTGACACCAGTGGTGGTACGTACAACCGCACCGTTGACCACGAGGTTCATTGCAGTCTCGGTGTCACTAGCAGTGCCATAAGTCGTCGCATTGTATGGGTTGTAGCAGCAACCAAACTGGTAAATGACATAGTTGCTGGAAATTCTGAAAGTGGGAGAAGTGAGTGTACCGACAGTTGCGTCGCCGTCTTGGAGCGTCAGCACCGTGCCATCTTCCGGACCCTGGCCCACAAGGTCACCCGTCGCAGTCCATCCGGCCGCAGCAAACGTTGACTGGCTCCAGTCAGCAAACACCTCACTATTGCTAGGAGGCTCCTGCTCGTATACATTGTTGCTGTCGGCAGTGAAGTGTGTACCGTTAAAGCCACCCACGACGTACTGGGTGGCAGAGCCAAGACGGTAAGGTACGGCAGGTCCGCCAGGGTTGATTCCAATCATCATCACCCATTTCTCCGCATTGCGCTTCCCGTCGACCAACAGAGGGAACAGGTTCGGGCACTCCCATTGGCCCCCAACCGCATTCACAGGACCAAACTCGCTGACGTTTGTCCAGTCCTTGAGGTCACTGGAAGTGTAGATCAGCAGTTTGTGGAGGTCGGCCAGTGACACCACCATAACCCATTTGGTGGTCTCAGCATGCCAAAACACGAACGGATCACGGAACTGCTGATACTGGTCTGCGTACTGGCTCGGGGGCTCGTGGATCACTGGGTTCTCAGCGTACTGGGTCCAGGTCAGGCCATTGTCCGTGCTGAAGGCAATAGACTGAGATTCTTGACCGTTCAACACGGCCTTGCCGTTCGCGAGTGTTATGTCTTGCTCATAATTAGACGTGTACACCGCCACCAACGGCGGCTTAGACTTGCTGCCGAAACCACTGCTTCGCTTGCTGTCAAAGACAGCACTACCAGAGTAGATCATCTCTGTCAGCGCCCCTGACGCATCTTCGTTTGCTTTGATGGCAATGGGCAGCTGCTCCCAGTGCGTCAAATCTTTACTTGTTGCGTGGCCCCATGACATGTTTCCCCATGTAATACCGCCATAGTTGTACTGGTAGAACAGGTGATACACTCCGTCATGGTAGAGCAGACCATTCGGATCATTCATCCAGTTTTTCTCCGGGGAAAAGTGAAACTGGGGTCGGTAGGTCTCCTTGTAAGACTCAGCTGCAGCCATAGCGGCTAGGGCGCTGCTCGCAATGACGCCGCGCAAAAGCATTTTGTTCAGTAGCTAGGTTCGCGTACGAGGACTTGTGTCAACGTACGTTTAGGTAGAGTGTTTTCTTTGCAGACTTGTTTCAATGTTAACTGCCTTGCCGTCATCCGATGGCAAATTCCTCTCTCTTTATCCATCTCGCCATGTATTTTCACAGCCAATTTGAGAGCGTTGCAGCTGTAGTTTCGTTACCTGACAGCGGCATTTCCAAAAAACGCGGCAGGTGGAGCAGTGCGGAGACTTCTTAGTCCCGGGTGGAGACGGTATCAGCTAGGTAGTGCGAGTAACGAGGAGGGAGACGCGGGATGGAGGTCTAGTGAACGGCTCGTTGGGGCACAGCCGATCTGTCTAGATGTTTGCAGAACGCCGGCGAGAGCGAGTTACCATGATTCGCATCGACACACTCCTCAAGCGCCAACTCGTTGCGGGCCCGCGAGCCACCATGGGCCTGCTACGTCACAACTAACACTACAGGAATAGCGCCCCGGCCTCCTGGGGCCACGCGCGGTACCTCTGCCCCTCCGTCGAATGAGACTACAGTGCGGGGAATCGTCCTCTAGTGTAAATTGGTCAATGCGAAGTGGCGGCGTCACGGGCCGATTTTCTGCACCTTCTGACCTTGGGGACAACTAGTCGAAACTTTCATCGGGCATTGCCATTAGCAAATACTTTTTCAAACTCTCTTTTTGCATGAGGCTTAGCGTAGGACCTCACCGGATTATCTAGCCCTCCGAGACATACCAATGGCAAGTATTCACCCCGCAACCCCATGTTAGTTAGCTGCTGTCTGATGCTGCTACGCATTTCACTTGTGTCCAGACTCTAGCGCCCCGGAGCGGGTTATCTGGCCCTCCGAGACAGCTTACAAAGAATATCGCTCTAATTTTTTACCGCCACTAGACCCCAGTCACAAGGAGCGTCTCTTGACATGGTGTGGTCGCTCGTATGACCCCTCCTCTAAGCCAAAAAGAAATGTTCTGCGTTATTACAGAACTTGCGACCATCCCTACTGAAGTCATATGCTTCCGGAGCGCAAAAAGTTTTTTTTTCGGCCCGCGATTCGGAGAACCACGCTAATGTACACTACCCCGCCTCCTTCCCCTCCCATTGTGGGGAATAGCGCTGTGGAGACAATTAAACTCGAAAAGTAATTTTTTGTACGCGCTTCGGACTATCTGTTTATACGGCCCAGAATGTTAATCCGGTGCCGTATTCACTCAAGTCAATTCCCCAGTTCACAGTATATATTTCGCATATTTTCCGCCTTTTTTTTTCTCTCATCGCAGAATTCAATCAGTGAACAGTCTTTCTATAGTCAAGACACTTTTACATTTTCGAAATGGGTCTCATGTTCAAGAACCCCGAGCCCTCGGCTGGCAAGTCGTGGGCTGCCATTCTCATTGGTCTGTTTGTTGCTTTTGGTGGCATTCTCTTTGGTTATGACACTGGTACCATCAGTGGTATTACTGCCATGGACTACTGGCAGAACTTGTTCTCCACTGGTTTCAGAGACACCACCGGACATCTGAACATCACTTCAAGCCAGAAGTCGGAGATTGTCTCGATCCTGTCGGCTGGAACCTTCTTTGGTTCGCTCGGCGCTGCCCCTGTTGGTGACAGCATCGGTCGTCGTTATGGTCTCATCGCCTCTTGTGGTGTCTTCTGTGTTGGTGTCGCTCTCCAGACCGCCGCCACCAAGATTCCTATTTTCGTCGCCGGTCGTTTCTTCGCTGGTCTTGGTGTTGGTCTCCTGTCCGCTCTGGTGCCCCTTTACCAGTCCGAGACGGCTCCTAAGTGGATCAGAGGTCTCATCGTCGGTTCCTACCAGCTGGCCATCACCATTGGTCTGCTTCTTGCTTCCATTGTTGACAACGCCACTGCCGACCGCCAGGACACCGGCTCGTACCGTATTCCCATCGCGATTCAGTTCGCCTGGGCTATTGTGCTTGTCACCGGCATGTTCATCCTGCCCGAGACTCCTCGCTTCATGATCAAGAAGGACAGACACTCCGACGCCATTAAGTCGCTTTCCAAGATTCGCAGACTGCCCCAGGACCACGGCGCTCTCCTTGACGAGCTGGCTGAGATTCAGGCTAACCATGAGTACGAGCTCTCGCTCGGCAAGGCCAGCTACCTTGACTGCTTCCGCGGTGGTATGCTTAAGCGTCTTCTCACTGGCTGTGCTCTGCAGGGTCTCCAGCAGCTTACTGGAATCAACTTCATCTTTTACTACGGTACCCAGTTCTTCAAGAACTCTGGTTTCAGCAACTCGTTCACCATCAGCTTGATCACCAACTGTGTGAACACCGCCTCCACTTTCCCTGGTCTCTATGCCATTGACAAGTGGGGACGTCGTCCTGTCCTTCTTTGGGGTGCCGTTGGCATGTGCGTTTCGCAGTTCCTTGTCGCTATTCTCGGTACCACCACCACCAGCCAGGACGCTGAGGGCAACATCATTGTCCACAACGTTGCTGCCCAGAAGGCCGCCATCGCGTTCATTTGCATTTTCATTGCTTCTTTCGCCGCCTCGTGGGGTCCTGTTGCCTGGGTCGTGACCGGTGAGATCTACCCGCTCAAGTTCCGCGCCAAGGCTCTGTCGATGACCACTGCCACCAACTGGCTCCTGAACTGGGCCATTGCCTACATGACCCCCTACCTGGTCGACTACGGTCCAGGCAACGCCAACCTCCAGTCGAAGATTTTCTTTATCTGGGGAGGGTGCTGTTTCATTTGCATTGCATTTGTCTACTTCTTCATCTACGAGACCAAGAACCTGACTCTCGAACAGGTGGACGAGCTTTACAACGAGGTCCCGTCTGCTCGCCAGTCGGTCGGCTGGAAGCCGACTATCACCTTCACTGAGATCCAGGAGGCTGCCGTCGGCGAGAAGCCTGAGAAGGCTCAGCATGAGGAGGAGGCCTAGATTGCGCGGACTTTTGGTTTAATGAAGCAAACTAGTTAATATGATGATAGTTGATTATGTGTAATTTGATATTCTGTTTTTTAGATTGATTCGGTAGCATACATAGCATCTCTGCCATGTCCTAAATGAATTTATCATTCGTTTCTTACAAGTATTCCAGATACTCTTTCCCTGGCCTCATGGCAGTAGAATGTTTAGGTGGCCAGCCTAAGACTTCTGTTATCTCACGTATGTAACCTGACGTCCACAGTCGTGGTCACGAGGACTTTACAGGATCGGTGAGGATCCGCCCTGGTGCTTCGTATTTTTATTCTAAGCCGATGCGGACCACCCTTGTGCACCAACCCGAATCATTCCGGAGGGGTACGCTCAAGTACCACTTTACGCCGCCACAAATCACTTGATGCCGTCCCGCCGGTAGCGGGCTCGGGCTCCTTTGAACGTATGGTTGGACTAACTAGCCACAATTGTACTATGTACATGTACGCGCAGAGCACGCATCTCCTTCTGGAGAAGTGGGGGTATTGCTGCAGCTGTGCTAGTAGCCAAAGCCAGCCGTGTGATGGCGGGGAAAGCACGGTCATCGCGGACAATCTTCGGCCGCTACATGCATACTAAGGTCTTGATCACAGAATGCTGCTGTCGATCGTCATGAGCTGTGCCGCTCCAACTTTTCTGTCGTGGGCCTGTGTGTAGACCCCATGACCTGTTGGTCAAAACTATAAGCCGTTATCCTGAATAGAGTATGACCGTGAAGCGAATTCTATCGCGTAGCAGCTTGCTACTGTGCGTTAACTGTTGCGACCACCGGCGTTTGCTCGGCCTGCGCTCGGGGCATAAATGAACAACACATTTCCGAATACGCTCACGTGGCCTGCAGAGTTTCTCGTGGTGCAGCTACCGAGCTCACGTGTTCTTGTGTGCAGCTGTAACAAACTAACGACTAGTTGAGCTTACGCGCAAATGTCTCGTGATCTGAGTTCATGTGACTCTAAATCCGTGGCCGGTCGTACGCTCACCTGGCGCGGCTTCTGGTCAAGCGACGGCCACTGATGTTTTTCCGGTGCAGCCGGATTCTTGGCCCATACAAGCACTTCGCATTTGCCAAGCGGGCTTGGCATTTCTCGTCTACGAGATTGCTGGTCTCGCGACCGTGACCATGGACGTGATTTATCAGGGTTCGTGCGTGTAGTAGATGTCCAAACCAGTCGCGAAAACAAGGCTACAACACGCGGATGCGCAATCATGTGACGTGATCTGCTGCGGATTTGTAAGTAGACAGGTTAGATCTTATTTGTGCTTGACAGCTAAGTGGGCTTTGCCCAAAACTACGCTCGCTGTGACTTAAATCCGCCAGCACCATTTGCGGCTTTAGTACACCACTTGACAAGCCCGGTTGGGACCCTAGAACATGCGACCACCCGTCGAGATTAATTGTAAGCGATGTCAAAACAATAGAACACTGTCGCGCTCGTTTGAAGCACCCTAATCAGGTAGTGCCACAATAAGTACGCGTACACAGCACAACGGAATGCCTGCGTCGTGGTACGAACATGGTATGTGCTGCCGCAACACCAAAGTGGATCGTTTCGTGCGCAATTTCTATCTTCGTTTCTTATGAAATTGATCTGCCTATATGAACTTGATGAACCTCCTCTTGCCACTGAAATTCCAGTTTTATTCTCCGGCACTGGACCTAATTTTTTTTGCCGGCCGCGTCATCCTCCGCCTCCGGTCGCCCACCTCGAAACATATCATTACCGCTCTAAAAACATCAATTCTGAACTCATGCCGCCGCAGAAACTCGCAGAGAGTCTCTGAAGATAGCCCTTCTTAGTGACCCAGTTTATGACGTTGCAAGTCTGGCTTTGCGATCCAGAAATGCAGAAACTTCAATTATGGCCCTAGGGCTCGAGTGAATAAAATATAATCATTAAAGTTGCTGACAGCATACATTTTTGGGGCACGCGCACCAGTGGTGCGCAGCCCACCCAGTCTAGCTGGCGTTTGAACCAGTCTTCATTGGTAATTATGACAGCGGCGTGGCGACACAAGCTTCTATAGAAGTGCTCTTTGAAGTCGCACGGCTTAGTGCGCTCCTTTTTAAGCTATAAATCGAATACATTCAGTGACTTCGGTCCACTACAACAGACGTGCTGCGGTGTTCCATGTTAACGTATGAAGGGCCTTGGTCTGAGAGTCAGGTAATCTCTGCCTCATTAGCCGGGTGGTGACATTTGTAAAGTGACACTGATGTCCTACAATGCCGGCTAGAATGCCAGACGACTCTGAATTATCTATTTGATTGTTTATCGTTCGTTTCGTAGCTTTCATACACCCCGATCGGGTCTCAACTTGCGGGCAATTCCGTAGTCTGGTGGGTCTGTATAGGCTGCTCTCGTAAGATACCGGCTGCGTACCGCTTTATGTAGCTATCTATACAGACGCGTGTATGATTTGTTGGTGGAAATAGCTCTGCAGTAAATATCCACCTCATGGGTAGACTTAATTCAGAAAGGTACAACAGAATCAGTGTGTAGGTTCAACCTAGTGAATAGCCCTCTAACTGGAACTCATTTCTGCCACCCGGGGATCATCGTCAGTCTCTGGGCAGCCGGCAACAGCCGCCTTGGCTTGGGGCTTTGATGGTTCGTGTGTTTTCTCCTCGGCCCGGAGTCTGAGTGCTGCATCAAGATTTACATGCTCTTGGGTGCCAAGGGACGAGTAAGATCGTTTACATAGGAGCCGCCGCTGTTGTCCCATGTCTAGACCGTATCAGTGGTGAAGCTGACGACGCCATTGATTTTAAATCTGATTGCGCCATAGCTAGAGTCATCGCTAGAAGCATAATCATCAGTCCAACATTTCCTCTACCGCATTTTTACTGAGTCGTGACTAGAAGCGTCTAGCGGGCCAAGAACCTCACTCAAGCTTTTTGCATTTTGTCGAACGTTTATCCAGCATCGCGCTCCCCACCGAAGCTCTTGACCTAAACGAACGGCACGGATACCGTTGAATCGAGCTCTAGCATGCGTAGCACCTACATGAGGCGTCTCTAGAGAGCTGCCTTTGGTCTGTCATTGCGTAGACGTGAAACAATCGATAAAGCTAGTGCTAGAGGCGCATCTAATCTAATCCATCTCGTAACTGGATCTGGATGCTTGTTTAACCATAACCAAACTTTGCGCCCGAAAATTTCCGTTATAGGCACTTGTGTCAACACGTTTCAGCAAGGTTATATTTTAGTGTTCATTAGTCATTAGAGCGCGTCGTCAATATTCCTATTAGAGGCAAACTAGAAGAAATGCCCTCGTCGAAACTTATCCGATATTTTCGATAATTCAAGGTCATCTAATCAGATTTCGTCTTGCGCATATTTTTAATCCGCTCATTCCGCAAAGCTCACATCGTCAAGTACTCGGGCTCTAGAGGCAGACTTCTCCAGACACCCGGGTTCAATGAAGATCTCACCTTTCGGAGTGCAGCTGTGCATATGCGAAGGGAAAGGCGTCGTAGCATCTTGTGCCTTCGGAAAGAGCGCCGAAACCCTGCTTCTAAAGCTTCTGGCTTGGCAGTGTTTCGCCGGAGGCTTCGCGTTTTCTACCATTGAGGGTAAATGTAGCCAATTATAATATACTTTATTCTGTCGGTCGCTTTAATGCCGTTTCAGACGGCATCGCCCACAGCTATCCTACATTTGGTGGTTCTGTTCTGTAGGTTTTACTCCAGCCACCGGCTGACACCGACTGCTGTCGCCCGTTAGTTCAGGCAAATTGTCATATAAACGGGCCGTGATCCGCCTGTTTCGCGGTAGCTTCTACAGATAGTACACAGATGGTCGCCTTCAAGGGATTCGTCAACGGGGCTCTTGCCCTGACGCTCCTAGTCGCCTCGCCAGTACTTGCAGAGCGTCGCAACCTGCCTTACTGCGCCTACAACTGTTTTGAGGTCGTCTCGGACTCGTACTTTAGCTGTGTCTATGACAGCACTTACGCTGCCTTTGTGACCTGTCTGTTCAATGACTTCGCTGCATCGGGTACCTATGCCCTGTGTCTGGACGATTTTTGTTCCAGTGACCGCGCCGCACGTAGCGGCTGGGCTTTTGCCGACCAGTATGCTGGAAAGGGCAACTATGAATACACCTACGAGACTGCTCTCTCGAGCGCTCTGAAGAACCACACCAGTGCTGTGGACTACAATGCTACTGAGCTACAGACTATTCCCTACGTTGTCAGCCAGGAGCTGTACGATGCAGACTATCCCACTCTCTCAGAGTTTTACTGGCAGCTGAAGTCAGGCGAGCTCTATGGCGCTGCGACTATGTTCTACTGGCTGGGGCTGATGGGTGTCTCGGGCCTGATCCGTTTTATCAACTACTTGTTCCCTTCGTTCGTCCGCCGCTCGTCGGGCCTCTCTAAGTCAATCCGCAAGTACATCACTTTCCCTTCGGTTTTTGGCAGTAAGCACTGTGTTCCTGCCAGCGTCTTCGGCTTTCCTCTCGGCCTACTACCGACTCGTCTCGAGTCGCTCATGATATTTGGCTTTTACGCCATTGTCTTGATCCTCATGACGGTTAATTACAAGCTTTTCAATGACAACATCTATTGGCCCGACGACAAATCCGCTCAAATTGCTCGCTACATCTCTGACCGCTCGGGAATTATGGCCACAGTCCAGGTCCCCGTTCTGATTCTGTTTGCTGGCCGTAACAATTTCCTGCAGTGGGTTACGGGTTGGTCGTTCCAGACGTTCATGCTCTGCCACCGCTGGATTGCTCGTTCCATGTTCATCCTCGCCGTCGTCCACTCGGCTGGCTACACCCAGATCTCGCTCGCCTACGGCACCTTTGCGTCTGACTCGGCCTCGCCTTACTGGATCTGCGGAATCTGCGCCACCATTGTTGCTGGCCTGATGCTCGGGCAAGCTTCCTACTACTTCCGTCACCACTGGTACGAGATCTTTCTTAGTCTGCATATTTTGCTTGCTATTGGTTTCGTCGTCGTTCTCTACTATCACGTGGCTCTCGAGGAGCTTGGCTACTACGAATACATCTGGGGAACCGCCGGCGTCTGGGCCGGAGACCGTTTTTTCAGAATTGTCCGCATTCTTTACTATGGACTTGCCACTAAGGCCGAGGTTCGCATTGTCTCAGAGAACGTCTTTGAGATGCGTGTCAAGCCCAGCGGCGCCTTTTTCTCCAAATCCGCCAGCCCTGGCCAGTACTCGTATATACACGTTGCGAGATTCCAGTTTTGGCAGTCGCATCCGTTCTCTCTGGTTGATTACGACGAGACTGACGGCACCTACGTCTACTACTGCAAAGCGTTCAACGGCGTAACCCGCCAGATCTTCGACTACGCCAACTCGCAGCCTAGCAAGACTGCCACGCTCTCGGTTGCCATCGACGGCTTTTACGGCGAGAAGTATCCGATCGACAAGCACGACACAATCGTGCTCGTTGCTGGTGGTATTGGTATCACTGCCTTGGCTCAATACTGCAAATATCTGAAGCAGCGTATTGGCGAGCGCCAGCACGTGATCCTGCACTGGATCACCAGGTACGAGACTGACGTCATTGCGCTGTCAAAGCTGCTGTCGTCTGTCAGTGACATCGTCGACATCAACGCCTACGTCACGGTCACGTCTGCACCGTCCAAAGAAAAGACCCTTGAGGAGAAGGACTCGGCCTCGTCGGCGGCGTCAAGCCAGATCAACTTCAAATTCGGTCCCCGGCCCGACGTTGCCGAGCTTCTGGCTCATGATATCAACGGAACCGAGGGCTCTGTCGTTGTCGCTGTCTGCGGTCCCGACACTCTCAACGACGCCTGCCGCAACGCTGTCGCCTCATTGGCTACCGCTGGTCGATCTGGTCTAGCAGTCCAGTTCTTCGAGGAGTCATTTGCGTGGGCTTAAAAGTACTTGCAATTTTTACGAGCGTGTTTTGGACAAATGTTAGAGGAAAAGAAATTCTTCCTATAATACAGAATGAAGTAAGACAGTGTATAATGAAAGAGAGATATTAAATAATCAATAGTTGTTCTTCTATGAGACTGTGTAAAAAATTATGCTAGGCCGCATGAACGTTCCTACCTCCAATGGTAGATGTTCAGCCCACAAGCCCACAGATGGGCGCAGCTCGTACTTGCCATAAACCAATTTTTATGGCTTTTATCAAGACTGCTTGGCAGGCCTCTTATCGTTCATATGCCAGGACTCCGGACGTAAGTCTCGACCGCGGAATTGCGTAGCCGGGTAATTGCTGAAATGACGGATATAACGTTTTCGTCCGTCAATCGAAGCCTTGTTAGTTGAGCTAAAGCCATAGAATGTTTAGATTTTTCTGCGCCTAAACGCGCGGGCTTTTTCTTGGTGCGCGGCTTTGACTCGCGCGCGCTAGAGGAACGGCTGAGGGGGTCAAGGCTTTCGGCGACGCGCTATCTAAGCTATAACGTCGAAGCGCAAACGCCGACCTCTTCTCCTACGCCGACACATGCCAAGCCACCCAGATGGCGGTCGCTCGCATCCTAGACTCTGGATAAACTATGCAGTGACGACAATTACTCCGCTCTGTCAAACGGACATAAGACATACAGCGGAAATTACTCTTTGACGCGGATAAAAGTGGAGAACCCCCCCAACTGATGGGCCCGCCTATAAAAGCCGGCATGTAGAAGTGTATTCAAAATTAATCAATTTGCGTCGAGATCCATCAACGGCATTCATATCTCAGCTCATCCTCTCTTTGGTATAATCTCGTTAAAATGGCTTTTGCTCCTGCCTCCAAGCCCGTCTCGCAGATCAACCGGTACCGCCAGCTGGCGCCGTCGGCATCGGTTCGTGTCTCGCCTCTCTGCCTCGGCGCTATGAACTTCGGTGATGCCTGGAAGGACTGGATGGGCGAATGCAACAAGGAGAAATCATTCGCCATGCTTGATTTTTTCTACCAGCAGGGCGGAAATTTTATTGACACGGCCAATGCCTATCAGAGCGGGGAGTCAGAGATGTGGATTGGAGACTGGATGAAGGAGCGCAAGAACAGAAACGAGATTGTGCTGGCCACAAAGTATTCCAGTTCGCCTCTGCGTCACCTCTCCGGAGTCAACCAGGCTAATTATGGCGGAAACGGATCCAAGTCGCTTCGTCTCTCTCTAGAAAGCTCTCTGGAGAAGCTGAAGACGACCTACATTGATCTGTTCTACCTGCACTGGTGGGATTACACCGTAAGCATTCCTGAGCTCATGCACACGCTCAATGATCTCGCCGCCAGCGGAAAGATTTTGTATCTTGGTATCTCAGACGCCCCGGCCTGGGTTGTGACGAAGGCCAACCAATACGCTCGCGATCATGGTCTGCGCCAGTTCTCTGTGTATCAGGGGCTGTGGAACGCGTCGATCCGTGATCTCGAGCGTGAGATTATCCCAATGTGCCGCGATGAGGGCATGGGTCTGTGTCCCTACGGCACTCTTGGCCAGGGTCGGTTCCGTACTGAGACTCAGTACAAAGAACTCGAGGTGGCCAATGAGGGCCGCAGCTTGGCCCGTCTTCGCAGTGTCGAGAAGCAGGTCTCAAAGGTTCTGGAGAAGATCTCTGTGCGCAAAAGTGTCCCTTTGACTAGCATTGCGCTTGCTTACATCATGCATAAGACCACTTATGTGTTCCCCATTGTCGGTGGCAGAAAGCCTGAGCATCTCGCGGCAAACATCGCTGCTCTGAGCATTGAGCTCAGTCCGGAGGACATTGCTGAGATCGAAGATGCTTACAACTTCGACCCCGGTTTTCCCCACACCTTCCTTACTGCGACCATTGGAGGAGATGTCAAGCCAAGAGGTGCCTACAACCCAGGTGAGGTTTGGTTGACGGGAACTCTTGCCAACTATGACTGGGTGCAGCGTCCGGCTCCTATTCCACCCATCAAGCTAGAAGAGTAGTATATTGTCAAATATTTTCAATAAATTTTTGGCGTTGCAATATTCATGGCTATTGTTATTGCTTAATTACACATTATGGTTATAACGCGTACTTTAGATCTCCCAAGCTTCTGTTACCATCTCGCTCCCAGACAATGTTCGTAAGCTTCGGGGCCTACAATTTGTATACAGTTGCCGAAAAAAGAATACTACATTTAAGTCGATGATTCGGCCAAAATGACTCTTGCTTGAAGGCGATCTAAATGATGACGCGACTATGTTCATCTATACTTTCAGGTTGTTTTGAGTACGGCTCTAGTGTGTAGACGACATACGGAAAGAGTAGCATAGCCATGGATGACATAATACCCGCTAGTACAGCTTTCGTGTTTAAGTGTAGACATGAAGCATGGGAAAGGCCCAAAAGAAGCGATGAAACACATAAGGGGTTGCTGCCTATATGAAACACTACATCAACAAAACATGTACAACCTACATAACACACATGAAACACTCTTTACCATTCATCCTAAATAGACTTGGTAGCTTGAAACAACCGTTTATTGAACGTTTCAGACTATAGCTTCTACAAATCGAATAGAAGTCCGCAGCATAGGTCTCCAAAGCCCGTCAATGTACATCCCCATTAGTGCCTTAGATAATATCTAGCTCCTGTACCAACTCTTGCACACGGCGGCGGATCTCGTTTCTGATTTTGATCACGGTCTTTAGATCTTGTCCGGCGGGATCCTCAACTTTCCAGTCTATGTATCTTTTGCCAGCGTAGTACGGACATGCGTCTCCGCAGCCCATGGTGATGACTATGTCCGCGACCTCCACAGCTTCATGCGTGAGAAGTTTTGGCACGTTCTTGCTGATATCGATCCCATCTTCTTTCATGGCGACCAGAACGATCGGGTTGATGACTTCTCCAGGGGCTGAACCAGCTGACCTCACATCTATACTGCGTCCTGCAAGATGCTGTAGGTATGCCGCCGCCATTTGCGATCGCCCAGCATTGTGGACACATACAAAGAGTACAGTTAACACAAACATCTTAATCACTTCTTGGTCTACCGGTATGATTTATGCCGCAGGTCAATCTTCAGGCTGGTCGAAGTAAAGTGCCCTTCGTGCCGCTTTATAGCCTTGACCGGACTACACGCCACACAAACAGCTAGCTGTCGGTGGCCAAATCCATACGCCGTGAACAGATGATAATATTCATCTCTTGCCGCAGTAGGTTCAAAGGAAGGGCTAGGACTTCAAGAACAATGCGGAGTGTGTCATAGCGTTTTCTTGATTGGGTGCTACAAGCGCATTGACTTTCGAAATTATTAACAATGCGGAATGTGTCATAGCTTTTTATTGATTGGGTGCTGCAAGCGCATTGACTTTCGAAATTATTTGGGAGTTAAGTCTTAAGATAATTTATCTTTTATAAATGCACTGTTTATAAACGTATAAAGTGCCATAATGTCGACTTCGTAGTAGAGATTCAAATGCTCCTCATGTCGATAGCAGAAATGAAAGATAACGGTTCTATAGAACAGCAAATTGACCCAGAGTCAGCGCATTGCAAGGAGAAAGCGTCAGCCTTCAAAAGCTTGGGTTGGCTGGATCGTCTGTTGGCCTTGTGGATATTCCTTGCCATGCTAATTGGTATTCTACTAGGCAACTTCGTTGAAGGCGTGGGACCAGCTCTCCAAAAAGGGGATTTTGTTGGCGTGTCAGTGTGTGTGAGTATGTGGATAGCAAGCCATGAGGTGGTATTAACAGCATGTAGCAATTGGACTGTTAGTGATGATGTACCCGATCCTGTGCAAAGTACAATATGAGTCCATGCACAAAGTATTTAACAGTGGTGATATATGGATTCAGATTGGTATAAGCATCTTCATCAATTGGGTTCTGTGCCCGTTTCTCATGGTAAGTACACAGCCCTTGCCTGCTCATGGAAAGCTGATTAACCGATCTAGATGGGTCTGGCTTGGGCTTTTTTGCCAGATCAACCTGATCTAAGAGAGGGGCTCATCCTCGTGGGACTAGCGAGGTGTATAGCTATGGTGCGTGAATTTAGATCTACAGTAGATGCATGTTCTGACTGCTAGGTGCTCGTTTGGACAGGGCTTGCAGGAGGCGACAGTGAATACTGTGCCATTCTGGTTGCAGTCAACTCGCTGTTGCAAATGATACTTTTTGCACCGCTAGCAATTCTATTCATCAAGGTGATTGGTCGGTCGAGCAGTCATATATCGCTCTCATACTCTACAGTTGCGACAAGCGTGGCGGTATTTTTGGGGATACCACTAGGAGCAGCGGTGATTACGCGACTGGCAGTCAGAAGATTGGCCGGACCAAAGTGGTATGACGATGTGTTCTTGAGGTGGATAGGTCCTTGGTCTTTGATTGGGCTCTTGTATACGATCCTAGTTCTATTTGCTTCTCAGGGTCATCAGGTTGTCCACCAGATCGTATCAGTGGTGCGAGTTGCAGCCCCGCTGATAGTTTACTTCGTTGTGGTATTTTTCGGTACACTATATGCTACTTACAAGTTGGGTCTCGGATACAAATTATCCACTACGCAAAGCTTTACAGCTGCTAGTAATAATTTCGAACTTGCGATTGCAGTAGCAGTGGCTACATTTGGAGCCAATAGTAGCCAAGCATTGGCTGCGACAGTCGGACCCCTTATAGAGGTACCCGTGCTGCTTGGTCTGGTGTATATAGTGCGAGCCATAGCAAACCGCGCTGGTTGGAGGGATTAATGATAGGGATAGGGAGACCTTGATTATAAAACATGAACAATTTATTTGTCTAGTGCATCAAAAATTGAAGTATTTTTGACCATACACTCAGATTCAGGTTCGCATCCAAATTCTGCTTGGATGTCGCGGATGCTAAAGTTGTTTCTCATCCCGGCGACTATTCGTGCTGCTGCTATGCAAGAAGTGTATTGTCCGTCATCTCCTGATGGAGTGGATGTGCGAGAGGCCGCCGTAGTGATAGGACTAGAGCTTTGTTCGCTAGCTTTGGAAATGGATGCTGAGCGGGCTGTTTCTATAAAATGGACAATTTCGGACTCTTTGACGCCTTTGAGGGCTAGCAGTGATCTGAGTAGAGTATTTTCGGCCGCAACGTATCTTGCTGCCTTTTGAACGTCCTGCGTGGCTCTGATACCTTGGGCTTCTAAAGCTCGCAGTTTTTCTTCCAAAGTTTTGACGTACTCCTTTCGACGAGATCGAGAGTCTCGCTGACTTTGGCGATTTCTGGCATTCAAGTCTGCCGCTCTTGAGGGCGGCATACTCGCAGTTGCTCGATGGACAGAGTAACAATGGAAATATTGTGTAGAGCGTGTTCCAACGAAACTGTATGGTTGGACTGTACGGCGGCTTTTGGGAGATATGTGTCACAGCTGAGCGTTGATTGGTTGGTTATAACAAATTATCTCCTCCCAACACGTGAGAGTTGTTGGATTTGGGGGTTTGTGGTGGGACTTTAGGGATTATCGGGTGGGCTTTCGGAATGACAAGTATTAGGATACATGAATTTGAGATTTGAGATTAGGGATTTAAGGATTTAAGGATTTAGGGATTAGGGATTAGGGATTAGGGATTAGGGATTAGGGATTAGGGATTAGGGATTTTAGGGATTAGGGATTAGGGATTTAGGGATTAGGGATTAGGGATTAGGGATTAGGGATTAGGGATTAGGGATTAGGGATTAGGGATTAGGGATTA